>NW_025943805.1:114309-117279 GCF_000764305.2 Hyalella azteca | reverse complement strand
GTTCTGCGATGTTAAGAATCGGCGAAAGGCCTACGGCCTACTAAACGCTGAAACCGCTATTATTTATTATTATAGTAATCCTTCTGGGACCTTGTAGAAGCCATGACTATACTTATATGCAGAGCTGGGCAGCGCTATACTTTGAAATGTAGCGGCCGCTACCGCTACCGCGACATGCTCCAAATGTAGTGGGCGCTTCCGCTACCGCTAAACCCATTAGATTAAAGCGAGCGCTACCGCTACAGTAAAATGTAGCGCCGCTACATTAGCCGCTACAATGGCCAAAATTATTGGAAATGTCTAAATATTTTTGGTTCTGCTATTGGGTTTTACTCATTAACATTTAATGATAATAATACATTTTCAAAACATATCAATGCAACTTTATTGCAATTACGCTAACCGAACTATATAGTACGGGTTAGATACAGTAAATAAAAGTTACAGTTATTTTTATGTTTTACTTTCCCTACATGGATGTGTACTTTAATCTACCAATTTAAAAAATTAACCACATATACATATAAAAAATCAGTCTTTTATTTGTATAGCTTCGTCTATTGTGTGGATTTGTATATATGTGTATTTGTATATATGTGGATTATTTTTGAGATTGGTAGATTAAAGTAGACATCCATGTAGGGAAGGTGAAACATAAAATAAATGTGTAAAAATAACTGTAAGCAAACTAAAACATGAAAGAAAAAATACCTGTAAGTGGTAACTGGTATCACTGTTAGAAAATCGACCGTAAAAAAACGTTCCCACCGGCGTTACAGTGGCCGGTTATTTACCGTTAAATTAAACGACGGAACGTTTTCCCGCACGAAAACGGTGCGCCCGTTTTGTACTTTACGGCTTCCTACAGTTTCTTTCAAACAGACTATTATAATCCGACATAGCCACACATAAGAAGACATAGTGAGACATAAGGAGACATAGCGAGATATAAGACATAGCGAGGCATAAGGAGATATAACGAGACATAGCAAGACATAAGGAGACAGCGAGACATAAGGAGACACAGCGAGACATGGACATAGCGAGGCATAAGGAGACATAACGAGACATAGCAAGACATAAGGAGACATAGCGAGACATAAGGAGACATAGCGAGACATAAGGAGACATAGCGAGACATAAGGAGACATAAGGAGACATAGCGAGACATAAGGAGACATAGCGAGACATAAGGAGACAGCGAGACATATGGAAACATAGCGAGACATAAGGAGACATTGCGAAACATAAGGAGACATAGCAAGACATAAGGAGACATAGCGAAACGTTAGGAGAGATAGCAAGACATAGCGAGACATATGGAGACATAGCGAGGCATAAGGCGAATATGTGGACATAGCGAGAGAGACATAAGGAGACATAGCGAAACATATGGAGCCATAGCGAGACGTAACGAGACAGCGAAACGCAAGGAGACATGGCGAGGAATAAGGAGACATAGCGAGTCATAAGAGGACAGCAAGAAATAAAGAGACATGATAGATCATTTGACTGCTAATAACCTCCTATCAGACTGTCAACATGGCTTTATTGCCGGGAGATCCTGCACCACTAACCTCTTGTCGACTCTGAACGAATGGACCCGCCTGCTGGACGAAAGGGAGCCAGGAGATGCAGAGTACCTCGATTTTGCCAAGGCATTTGACAGTGTCCCACATGAGCGGCTGTTGCATAAATTGAAGTCTTTGGGAATTGAGAGTAATGTACTCGAATGGATCAGAAATTTTCTAGTGGGGAGGCAACGTGTCAGTATTATGGGTCCGTATCAGACTGGGCTTCAGTGCGCAGCGGCGTGCCACAAGGAAGCGTTCTCGGGCCTCTTCTATTCGTTGCGATTATAAACGATCTACCAGAAGCTGTGTCTAGCGTTTGCTCGATGTATGCTGACGACACAAAAATTTATAATACAGTGAAGAATACGTCGCAAAAAGTACAGTTGCAAGGTGAAATTGACAGGCTGGTTGACTAGGCCGATAAGTGGCAGCTGCGTTTTAACGCTGACAAATGTAAAGTTATCCACCTTGGCAAGAATAATGAACAGCAAGATTACAGTATGAGAAGACACGGTTGCAACGACAGTGTAATGATGTCGAAGTCGACAATGGAAAAAGTTTTAGGAGTTAATATTGACAATGAGTTGAAATTTTCCAAGCATATTGAAGGTCAGGTTAATAAAGCCAATAAACGACTTGGACTGATCAGACGCTCTTTCGAGGTTCCTAGATGCAGAAGCTATGAAGCAGTTGTTTGTTGCTGTCGTGTGCCCGAACCTAGAGTTTGGAAACGTCGTGTGGTCACCAAAATTTGAAAAAGACAAAAATTTAATAGAGAGTGTTCAAAGACGCGCAACAAGGGTATAGTTCCGGGCTTGAAGGGCAAGTCCTATGAGGAAAGATTAAAGATTATGAAGCTTCCAAGCCTCAGTTATCGACGTCTGCGTGGGGACCTCATTGAAGCATACAACTGACTTACACAATTTTTCCATATCTTAATACTTATATTCAAAGCCCACCTTGTTATTCATTTTCACTGCATTAAAATCCCAGTTCCAGTTTCTTTCATTTACAATCTGTTGGTTTACTGTGTGGGTAATGACTGACACTTACCCCACAATTCCAAGTCCTACACGCGTAACAAATGCAAACACTCAGGATTCATGATACCAAGAGGAATTCGTTTCTCCGAATAAGACTAAGATGAACCTCCTAATTAATGAAAGAATAAAGCACCTCTGACCAAAGCACCATGGTACCTCATTCATATGAGGTGCCATATGAGATACCAGCGCTTGGGTTGAAGGAGGGTCCTTTAAGTCAAATGTCCCTGCATGTCTCTTTAGAATAGAAGTGTCGGCGTTGAAGACATAGGCCCATGGCCTGTTGCCGATTCTTGAACTTTTCGTGACTTGATTCACAAGGGATCCGGCCTTTGGAACCCGATCTTTCCATA
>NW_025943805.1:34119-114026 GCF_000764305.2 Hyalella azteca | reverse complement strand
ACGGAGCCTCGTGACGAAGCTCATCCAACATTGATTCATCACTGGTAAACACCAGGTCTAGAATATTGGGAGTCTGTTTACTTCTATAATGGGTTGGTTTGGTAACGTGCTGGACTAGGAAGGAGTCTCTTACTGACTCCATGAACAAGGATGCTGGGTGATTCTCTTCCCTTGGGGAGGATCCACCTATCCAGTCTAGCTCTGGATGATTAAAATCACCAACGATCAACGTGTGTGACTTACGGAAAGTCATGCTCGGTAAGTCAAATGTCCCTTTAAGTCAAATGTCCCTGCGTGTCCCATTAAGTCAAATGTCCCTGCGTAGCTGAGGTAACAGCACTAGGGCTGAAGAAGCATACGTCCTTATATAGTCACTAGTCGTAGCCAGGCTGAGATACCACCGCTTGGATTAAAGCACCCTTCTAGTCAAAAGTCCCTGACTGGCCAATGTACCCGCGCATCTAAAGTTAAGGCATAGCTTTAGCTGAAGGCTGTGCTCGGAAACGTCAATTCGTTCCTAAATTACCGTCTTTCCCCCAACTATAATGAAATTTATAAATCTTACAGGACTGGATCATGAGAGGTTTGATAACTGGATCTAACGGCCAATCTCCAAATTCAGTGACCTAGGAATATCTCCCAAACTTAATGAACGTTGTTCGATGAAACTTGGTACACGTATATTCATCAGGACCTAACGGTGATGTTTAGCTCGTGAAAATGTTTCCCATTTCACCTTCATTCCTGAGTTAACAGCAATTCGGGCCGAAATTTGCAGTGACCCAGAAATTTTCTTTAAAATGCTGAACAAATTTGAATGAAACTTTGAATATACAAATATAACCTCCCTAGAATAGAATAGAAGGGTCAGCACTAAAGAAATAGGCAAATGGCCTGTTGCCAATTCTTGTATTTTTTGTGACTTGATTCACAAGGGATCCGGCCTTTGGAACCCGATCTTTCCATAGCTGACGATTGATTGAGATAGCTGCTGGACTTATTGCCTGGTTCGTAAGGTGCTAGTCATTTTAAGACTGAACTTTTATTGCCTGGTGCTAGTCATTGCTCCTGCAATGCTATAATGGTGATGATGGTTGCAAAGCATCAATTAACAAAATATCTCTAGTATATATTGTAATATATTAATAATATATTAATATATATCTCTATTTATAATTGTAAAAATACCTTTCCTTTTAAATAATTCCTATCTTTTCTGTAAATATATTTACTCGAAATATTTTATTCAAAGAAAAATAGTTACTCGAATGAATATTTAATTTATTATACCCTGCCTCATTTTTGTTATTGTATCAACAAATTTTTTTTTGTGACGTAGCTTAGCTCTTGACATAGATTTGATCCTTCATTCAGACTTTGTAAAATCAAGCCTAAGTCGATTTGAGGAATATTTATATCGATAATATTTATCTCAAGTGCGTGAGTACTTCACAACTGCTGCTCACTAACGGATTTAATGACTATTGTTAGATGTTATGCAATAGAGGTGGCCAGTCGCTTCCATGAAATTCTGGAAGGTAAACCCGATCTTTCTGCGAGTCAGTGTCAGTAATTGCAGTGTGGTTAGGATGGTTTTAAAATATTTAGCAGTTAAATTAAACAACAATAAATAAAGGTATTAAAATAAAACACAAATTTTGAGTTGCATTTTTATTTAAACTTTAATTTTCGATATTGTTATTGATAGACTCCAAACGGGACGTCGAAAAAGACTGCAAGTTCGCACTACTACGCAGTTTTAACACAGCTAAGAGCTGAACATTTCGGAATGAAATAATGTACATTTAAAATCAAAACATATCAATTAATTGATGGACAGAAATACAATGTATGCGCAGTTTAATAACTGTTGTTAAAACGTACGTCGCAACGTGGCGCTCGTTAACCAAGTAGTAATCGTCGTGGGCTGAAAAACGAAGGAAATTTTGTCCATCGATTGGTCAATAAAAAAAATCACACGTGATCGCTGTGCGTCTGTTAATGTGATTCCAATATCGAAATTACAGTTGAGGTATATTATTATAATGTCGACATGAAAAATAAAAGATATTAATTGAAAAAACTACGAAGAACATTCGTGCGATGCGTTAATGGCATGATACACTCTCTAATAGATACGCTACCGTAGGCCGACCTAATGAAAATGCTTAAGAGATTCATGCTGTAAGAATAATTGAGGGCAAATGCTTGAAATTGAGTTTTCCTGTGCACATTCAGAAATTTTGATAATTTTTTATAAACATCTTCCAAGCATTATTTTAAAAATTTAATATTTTTTACGACTTGTTTGAGGCCTCTCTTAGTTTTGCACTCACCAGTCAAACGCCTACTAAAAATCCATCAATAATTCGGCAATAAAAATATCCATGTTCAGAGGCTTATCCAGCGTGGAATGGTTGAAGTGTGAGATGTTAATTTAAACGAGCGTTTTACAGTCTAAAGCACGACTTATTTCGAGCGCATAGTGATGAGAGTGCTAGCCAACGTACGTCTTCGTTTAATATATCTTCTCGCTCAATCGACATTATCTTAAACACTTTGATATCTCATTGCAGGGAAAATTTCAAGTCCTCATACATTGATATAAAGTTATAATTTCTCATAGCAAACATTTAAATAAGCCGCCCTTTCAGTCAATCCTTCAATACGAGTACTCGGCTTACGCAGTTAGTTCATTTAATTAAGAACACTTTGAAGAACTTTTTGTTCGTGCAAGGTTATGAGTTAGGATGATGCCAATAAGGAACGTACTCGTAGTTTCAAACAAATAATTTATGACGTAGTATTGTCCGGGGTCTATTTCTGGGACCCCTGATAGATTAGTAACTGAGAGTCAGGATACTATTAGTTCCAAGTATGACTATGGCAGGATCAGTGAAACGAACGGTTAACACTAGATCTATTATAATATTGGTATTGGACACTTCATTCGTAGAGTTATTTCAATTCATTAAACAATGAGAACAAATTGCATATCATAAACGTAACAAACAAAAATTTGAGTAACAAATTTCACCTGGCATGCACTGAGCCAATTTCGGTGTAATATATAAGTAAGTGAACCTATAAAATACTAGTTAACATGTAAACTTATTATAATGCTGAAGTGCAATAATGTCCAAAGTCCGGCATGTGACCAGCGTATCTGCAGGCATGAAATTACAACGACACCGAAAGACTGCCTGATGATTTTTCGCAGTTATGCCTTTAAAGCAACGGATGGAAAGTTTGACGGCATTTTCCACTCCGACTTAGAAGCCCTGCCGTTCTTGGTGGTTGACTTGGGCTCTGCCTTCAGCATCGAGTCGGTCAGGATCATGCCGAGGCTTGACTACAACACCACTCGCTTCATGGGTGTGGAGGTGAGTCCGGATTTTTCTTCTTAGCTAATCCAATGATTGTAAATTATGCATTCGAGCATTATTGTATTAAAAATAATTCGTATATAAGCAGGTAAAAAGATTTTAGCTAATAACACGTCTTTAATCTTTTCTTAATAAAAAATTAAGTGACCAAATTATCCTGGAGTATAAATTTCGACGGTGCGTTCTACTTTTAAAATTGGCGTGCTGAGTCGAAATTCTTATATATAAACAACCTTAATTAAAATCTTACGAATGCCTCCAAGGAAATCTTGTTTATTTTGCCCACCAAAGCAATTTTATTTTCCATTTACGGAGTTTTTAAATTCGATGTATTCACGACTATTTTAAGGAATCTTGATAAATGATATCAAAAGGCAAAATCAAGAAAAATAAGTAGAAACCTCGCACGATGTCTGAGTGTGTTTAGTTGAAGTTTTGTTTCACAAAACAAAATGGACCGAAATTTTTTAATGTGTTTAAGTCGCTATGATTTTGAATTTAATTGAATAAACAATAATATTTTTCTTACTAGAGAATAACTTTATCTCTGCTCAGAACGTAATTTTATTTAACCTTGCCCAGGTGCGCACTGGGCTGACACAGGTACAGGGCCCAGACTTCACATCCTACACGAGACTGGCGCTGTTCCCTGGTCCAGCCTACCTACCAACGACATGGTTCACTCAGAACCTTACGCAGCCAGTCGCTGGCCGCTATGTATCGGTCCAGAGAACCGCAGTGCCAGCCGACTTTCTCGAGATCACTGAACTGGGGGTCTTTGCCCGTCAATGAATCATTGTATTGCTAAAAAATGGACTACCTCATTGGGAATACTGGCAGGATTATTGCAAATCATTTCATGTGACACAATGGCATATAATGTCAAACAAAACTACAATGTTTGTTCCAGCAAGGATTAGTTTTCAGTTAGCTTCGCATTCGTGCTAACTTGTATGATGAGTGAGCTTTGATCTCCAAGTCACTCTGTGTGGAGAAGTAGTTCAGTATTGCATGACGCGCGACTTGCAAGCATGAACAACGAATCAATAACTCATAGTCATATGTGCCGAATTCTTCTTTAAATGCAATGATTAATTTAGTTTAATTCAAAGACATATCCATGCATCTCTCCGGTGAATGCATTCCTATGAGTTTTATGATAATGCGTGCATGAAATTTGACTTGCAAGTTTGAAGCGTACAAAACTGAAGTAAAGTGAAGACGCACTCAGAAATAAATGTGGAATAATAGACAAATTTAACAGCTGAGTACACTTCGTTGGATGTATGCAAGTGGAACATTTACACGAAGCACCAATTCCATATGCTCTTTATACTAAGCTCAAATGGAATTGATAAATAATTTTTCAGGTTGAAAATATCGTTCCACTATCGTATGCATGTTTCATTGGCATCCATCCTAAGAAATTTGCCAACAAATAAATCTGATAATGCTATAAGTTGAGAGAGTATTTAACTTACCACAATGTATTTATACAAAAATCAAATTAGGAAAAATTGTTTCTTGGTGTTGCTGGTTGATGGCGCTTGATGGGCGTCGAGGGTGGTGCTTCAGCTTAGGTTATATTAGGCACGAACTCCATTTACGTGTTACCTGATGGGTGCTATAGGTATTTCAGATAAGGGCTGCAGCAAAGGAAAATTAAAATAGTTTCTCGTCTATGTAGTGTTGACGTCATTATGCACTATAGTTTTTCAGAAGAGCCAGTTATAACACGCACGAACTAACATAAACGTATTACACTATATATGGATTCTTTAATTTAGTAGAATTTGGTAGATTTCTGCAAATACTCAATATTTTTTTCATTATTGTCCCGACATTAATCCATTAAATTAATATTTTTCATACCGTTATCTGATAAACTCTTTGCTACTCGTATATTATTTGTTATTGCTGCCTCTATATTCTCCTTACTATAATCAATATGCATTAATCGTTATCTTGATATTGTACCACATAGTCAGTTAGTTATTAAATTATTACTAGAAACTGAATTTTCACAAGGTACATTTCGTGAGTCAACATTTGCTCTTTTCGTCTCCAGAAATCCGTTCATCATTGATGTGTTGTAAGGAAAACCTTCGAGTAAATTGTTCACAATTATATACGCGATAATTGATTTAAATGCTTTAATATATTTCTCTTATGACTCTTTCGATTTTTTTAGTCAGTATGTGCCATTTATAGAAGTGAAAATTTGAACTATTCGTTCACACTACTTTTGATTGTTGCTTGGACCCAATAATTTCTTACAGTGCTCTGACTACGTTGAACATATTTCTATGTCTCTGCAGTGTCATCAGAACTTCATCAGTAGATGACAGCAGCTAGCCTATCCAATTGTTCATTTCAAATATATGAAATGTACTTAACAATCATTTAAAATATAAATGAAGCTAGTTAAATCATTTATTCCTTATAATATAAAAATGCAGCTTTTCTCGTGTGGTTATTGCGATGCATTTCTAAACTCTATACCAATTATGTAAAGTTTTTGGAGAGAGATAAATGATAGTTGATCCGTTAAGGATTATTTACATTGATTGCCATGATGAATTTTTTTTGCCATGGTGAAATGTTCGTGAGTGCAGAGTTAACATATATTATTGATCACATTTAAAATGTTTCATTTTATTTGTTTTCAATATAAATCGCAACTTTGCATGAGGAATATTGCATTGCTGGATACATGGAAGTTTCGTTTTCTTAACCAAAGACTTTTATCGGAGGCTTTGTGAATATTGTAACTAACTTGCACATACTGTGTTAGGCTACTCGACATTTACTCACTATTTAGGCCCTTATAAAAGACACTAGATTTTCTGACAAGCTACCCAATGCATTTAGAATTTCAAATTCATGGTAATCAATAAATCCAATGAATATCTGAACAGGTCAATGAGGTCACAATGAACGATGCTACATGTGGCAGCTAAATTCATCTGTGGCGGCTAATAAAAACCATGTCCGATCAACATTTTTTTTGTCATTTTCATACTTCAAATAATTTTAATCTACACTGTTGCGTTACATCATTCTACTAATTATAAATTTTGTATTTAATCCAGGAAGGAATTATCTGAGTTGTAAGTCGACACATTTTCAAAGTAAAGAAAGACTCGCGTGACTCGAAATGACTTTTAAGCTCGAAGTGCCAAAAACTGATCAAGTTTTATCAGCCTCTAATACCGATTGTAATGACAACTACAGCATTATTGCTGTACTTCTTACCGGCCCATTCCTTGCTGGAGACAAGTGAGCAATGTGGATCGTGTAACCCATGGTTGAATTAATATTTCAACCATGGTTACACCAGGTTACACCATGTATTAATTCAACCATGGTGTAACCTGCTGAAAAACTTGTTTTATTTCATTTTTACTTCGTGTTACTTCGTGTTAGCCACAAGTAAAGATGCAAAAAAATTTTCCCATATGATTTATTTATTTATTTTTTATTTCAATACTTTCTAATATGATATTCGTTAATGTTATGTTTGAAAAAGCTTATTCATTAAAATGGTGGCCTTAGCATATTTAATTCATCAATTGTATTTAATAAGGAATATAAAGATAGGAATGAGACAAGTCAAAACTTTAATCATAAGCATTTCAAGTGCAGTTCTACTTATTTGTTTCTAATTTGTAATAAGTAGAATGATGTAACGCAACAGTGTAGATTAAAATTATTTGAAGCATGTAAATTTAAAAAAAATGTAGATCGGACATGGTTTTTATTAGCCGCTACAGATGAATTTATTTCTTATTTTATACTTATTTGGCAGGGTGGCCCAGTGGTTAAAGTTCAGAGTACAAAGATTGGAGCAGAGAGGCGCGGGTTCGATCCCAGCTCTGTGCGCCAGTTTCTGGTCAGAATCGGCAAGGAGGCCGGGCGGTTAAGCACTGCAGAATTGGAGCAGTGAGATGCGAGTTCGAGACCGCAAAATGCTGTGACTGTTCTGAGATGTTAAAAAGCGGCGACAAGCTTACGGCCTACTAAACTGTTCCACATGTCGGTGATTCGAAGCGAGAAAAAATTTTGTCGCGTGGAGAAGTTGCAGCGCAATTTTTTTAGCTTATAGCCGTGGCCCCTGGTGTTGGTTCTTGTTTCAAATTCTAGTAACACCTTATCGCCCACATTGTGAAATTCTGCTTTCACAATACGCAGAAACTTGACGCCCACTCTCTGCTCGTACTGTTGGCTACAAAGTGGGTCACTATTTGAACAATATGACACATCCGTTTTTCTAAGTGTAACGAGGAACATTCTGCACATTTGCCATTGTCTAAGAAGTTTGTGCTCTATATATTTGTTGCTGATATCCTTTGCTTGCGTTATCGTTTTTATATATGCGCAAGTGTACAGTGTACTCTTAAGTATATGAGTTGCAGTGAATGTGCGGCTTGTGGCAACATTGAGATATTGTCAAAACTTGTGAAACACTCGCTCAACGAGTTTCTCTTTATCGCCACACAATAGACATTTCCGACAATTTTTTAATCGGCCGTAAAATTGTCCGACATGTACACAATAGCGCGTGGCTAGAACGTCACTTTCCTCCTGTCCTTAGCATACTCCGACAGGAAAAAGTTCCTAAATTTTGCGAGTGATGCATCTCCATATCATATCGCATCATAGTGATGTACAAAGAATAGGCCTGATGTGGCCTGTCACCGATTCTTGTACTTTTTGTGACTTGTTCACAGGAGATCTAAAAACAGGTCCTTTGACAGAATTTTTTCATAACTGACGATAGTTAGAAATAGCTAATAGTCTTCCACCGGTTTCCATATGGTGCTAGGCATTTCAAGTTAGAGCATATTTTTCTCCATAGTTTTATCTAGTCTGTTCCTGAACGCGTTCATACTGTGAGCATCAACGATGTAATCAGGAAGGCTTTTCTACATGTCAGTGACTCTGAGCGAGAAGAAGTTTTGTCGCTTGGATGAGTTGCAGCGCAACTCATCCACGTGACAAAACTCATCCGCACATCATTGACGTTTATAGCAATTCATCTACACATCCTTGGCGTTTACCTATGGCCGCGGACCTCTTGGTGATTGAAGTTTCATTTAAATGTAGATAAAAGTTAAAGAGAGATTTTGCGTTGATTTTTTGCTAAGTTTACATCAGCAGTATTAATGAATAACCGTAACAGTAAAGTGAGTGAACATTTCATGACCATTCAGCCCATAATAATTAACATTACGTTACGTTAATGAGTACTCCTTTACCGGATTATTCGGGATTCAAAATTCAGATTTTTATTTTTACAAATGAAAAATAATCAATTGGAATAACTCAGAGGCCGCTAGCCTTAGAAAATAAATTCTTCCTTCTGAATCTGTAATTTAGTGGAAAAGCCTTCGTAGTGCGGATATGTAGAGTTTTGTGATTGGTCTTGATGCATTTTGTGTCAGGAAAGGACGGAATGAAGAGTGAACGAGTAGCTTTGTCAAGTTTCGTATTGCAGCGTTTGATTAAAATAATTACCATGATTAGGCGTTGACCACTTGGCTTATACTAAAAGTCTTGCACGAAATTATTTGCTGCAATCTGTCTCAGTCTATCCTTAGTCATTGCTCTTCTGCGCGGTGCGCGCCACTGCCAGTAGCCACGGCTCGCCACTCGCCAGAGGCCCAGAGCCAGTCTGCCGGGGCCCTTGTGGCAAACCAAGGAATAATGAAGGATTTTTCTGAATCAGTTCATTTTCAATTTCCTCATCCACTTAAATTTTAATAAATTTCTTATGTATGATTATACTGGTATCCAAGATACTTTCATGGTCTACTTATAAGACTCAAAAATGAACTTGAGGAAAAGTCTAAAAAAGTTGCTGCTTTACTTTAGTGCTTTGCCATGCCGGTGACGCAGCCACTATCCAGCCTCTGCCCTAAGTCTCTGCACTTGGCTGTAGCCTGTAAATGTCCTGTAAAATTGTAAATTGTAATTATTTGTAAATCATTAAATGAGACAAAATACTAACACTTGTAAAAAAATTTGTCTGAGGCTTGAAGGACTGGGCCTTTTTTATGTCAGTTGTTTAAATTTTTTCTTTTTGTTTATAATAAAGAAAAATGGCGTATTTATGCCTGTGAAAATTGCCCTTGAAATGAATGCCCTTCAGCCTTGCTATTCTTGGACATTTAGGCTATGCCCAATAGGGTAAATGCGGTATATTCCGTCACATTAAGGACGCATCAAGAAATGAGAAACTATAAAAAAATAACCGTATTCGTTACTTGAGTTCTGTTTGCTTTATTTGACTCGCAAAACACCGTACTACGCGCCAGCAACAACGAAACGTCACAAAATGTTGCCATATTTATTTAAAAGCCTTTAGAATGGAAACCTACCAAATCCCTATATTCCATCACTGTGTGTGGAAATATTCAGCACGTGGTGAGGCGTATTACGTCCGCGCTTCAAATTCTACTGATACATAATGCCGTCACCACATGTTCGAATTCTGTTTGCTGTGTGAGCTGTATTGGAATACAACACGGCTTTGAATTAGAACACTAATGAATATTGAACACTACTTAATTACGCTTTTAATTAACAACTATTAAGCTTTTAATTAGGACACCATTTCAACCATCAACAAACGCATGGAACTAAAACAAAGCTTAATATAAAGGAAAAACTAAAGAGGTGACGGAATTACCTACTATGATGGAAAATACCGCATTTACCCTATTATAAATTTATAATATATTGTCAACCTAGATAAGACTGTTCAAACAGTGCCATTAGTGTGAACTGTGAGGCACACATGACACACCCACTGTGCAGTTGCAGAGAGTGGACTGTGGAGTGTGGATGAATATTGCAAGATCTTTGGCAACGCTTTAGTAGCAAAATTTACGCCTTCGGAAGATCTTGCCGACACATTTAGATTGTAATTCTTGCATTTAATATATTTGTCAGTCTTTGGCACACTATTTAGAAAAAAGTAAGGTTTCCAGTACGTTGGATCTAGTATGGATCAGGATGCAGTAAAGCTTGTCCGGAAATTGGTTGCAATGAGTCAGTGTTAAACCTGAGATTTACTAGAATCAGTTCATTTTTAATTTTCTCATTTACCCAAGATTTAAACCAATTTCTTATGTATGATGATGCTGGTATCCAGGATACTTTGATGGTCTACTTCTAGTTCTAGGACTCAAAAATGAACTTGAGGGAGAGTCTAAAAAATTCTCTGCTTTGCCACTATGCTCAAGTTCCCGCCAAAAAATGTAAACAAAATGTAGTTGCGCCTGTCCCTGTTGTGGTCACATTAGAGCGGTCAGACTGATCATCACATGTTCAGTTGACAACTTGATACTTGATGTACAATCTGACTGTTTTTATGGTAAAATTATTTATTTGGGGTAACATGTGCATGCAACATTGTAAATAAGTTTGTGGCTTGTGAATAGTTTTTCATTACTCGGCATAAATGGCTTTTCATTAAAAATTACCCGGCGAAGCATCTTGAAAATGGTCGGTAATGCTTTGGGGCCTTGGGCTTAAAAACCCATGTATTGGTAACTCTGCTTCCACCTTCTGCATCCTGGGACAGATTAAAAAATTTTGCTTAGAAAAAAGTGGCAGACAAGTGTCAGCATGAAAACTTTACTTGCGGAACTTACATACCTCAATAAAAAAATGGTGGCCATTTCCGCACGGCAGGGCTACTCGGGACATGGCGACACCCCCCAGGGCTACTCGGGACACCCCCCTCGGGGCTATTCGGGACACCCCCAAAAATGCATTTACAGTAGAACCTCAGTTAGCAAAGGCTCCAGTTGAGAAAAAAATTGATTAAAAACAAAGGATATTGATTACATTTACCTTGCTTAGCGAAAAAATTTCACTTATCGAAAAATTGGTGCATCATCGGTCATCACAAAATTATGCATAGAATGTCATGTATAGAATTGTGCACCAGGCATCATAGAATGAAAAGTAATTGACCTAAACTATGATTTATTTCTCTAAAACATATTATGGTTGTCACTAAAACATTCCTCTCTGTTTCATGTATATTTTTCACAATTTTTTTATAGAAAATTCACTAAAATTCACTTGACCCAATTAAAACGGTGTCAAATTACAAGCCGTCCTGTAAGCTTACAGATACAGAAAAAATGCTATAAGGATGCTGATATGAAGCTTGCAGTGGACAAGGTAGTTGAAATGCTCAATGGCCTGTACATGGAAACGGTAATATTGCATCAATAATATGGTAATTAATGTATATGGTAATACGTATCATATCAATAAAGGAAAAACAAGTAAAAATGAGAGAAAATCTCATTTATTCTACCTCTACATCATCTACAATGAAAGAGGAGAACTTCAGAGCACTGTTAGTTATGGATGAGTACACTGTGCATGCTTCAAATGTTTTAAAATTAAGTTTTATTCCAAGTGTCCCAAGTAGCCCTGTTTGACGTGGCTGCTCGGGACACTCTTTTTTTTGCTTCTGGCACCTTACAAATAGCATACTGTATTGAATTTTTTTGGAGAAGCCATGCAATAGCCCTTGCAAAGAGCTTTGAAATAAGCCTAAACTTGTTTATGAAATGTTTCATGGTAAGAAGTTATGAATGAAAAACTTTCAAAATCGTCCCGAGTAGCCCCGGTTGATGGTACTATACTATCCTAGTGCATTTACTGCATTATAAGCAATTATTCTAAAAATAGTACAATTTCTGAGTTTGGAGAGATATCTAAATAGTGGTTATGGCAGTACCTGTTTATTTCCTTATCTTAACCAAGATTAGCATAAAAATTAGTGCAGTTGGATAACTTGGATTAATATGTGCTATGTTCCACTGTTTGGTTTTACATACTAGTCATAAAATGCAATTGTGATGCCAGCAAAGATTAAATTTGATATTAATTATTTGCCATCTCTTGTTAATTCATTTGCACATCATTATTTAGATGTTGCTAATTTAATTCAACTTGTTATAAGAATTTGGTTCAGAGACAACTTGTTATAAGAATTAGGATCACATATTAGTTTTTTTATTTGAAGCTTGCAGTAAAAATGAGAAATACAGGTATTCAAGACATGCAGGCATTTGGCATAGTGGCAATTTGGCATAGTGGCAATTTGGAAAACAAGTGATTTTTTAAAATCATTTCATTTTTAATTTTCTCATTTACCTACTTAAGATTTAAACCAATATCTTATGTATGATGATGTTGGTATCCATGATACTTTGCTGGTCTACTTATAGGAATTATAATTGAACTTGGAGGAGAGTAAAAAACTCTCTGCTTTGCCACTATTCATGCAGCAATGCGGATGCAGCTGTTTCATTTTCTTTTGATGCAGGGTGAAATTTTAGAACTGTAATTCATATCTTCAAGGTCAATCCAATATTATAACCTATAAACCTAATCCAATAATCATTGAAACCAATTATTGTTTCTAGGTTAATTTAAAAAAAAATTGCAGATAAAAATTTGCTGTTTTGCATGATTTTTACCTTGCACAAATGAAATTATGCAAGGGCCATAAAAACATGATATTTACCACAAGCAGGGGCTTGTTAGTGAGTTAGTCTCATTAAAGAGTTGCTTCTACCTAATTACAACACTTCTCTTTAACTTTACTTCTTGTTTTTTGACATTTGTCTACTTTCTGCTACAAATCTCATAATCATAATTTAACACACTTCTGCAAAGTTTTGCCTGTCCAATCAATCTGAAATTTAGCATACCGTCAACTGGGGCTACTCGGGACAGTTTTGAGCGTTTTTTGTTAATAACTGTTAATAACTTCTTATGATGAAACATTTCATAAACAAGTTTAGGCTCATTTTATAGCTCTTTGCGAGGGCTATCAAATGGCATTGTCAAAAAAATTCCATATGCTATTCGTAAGGTGCCAGAAACAAAAAAAAGTGTCCCGAGTAGCCCCGTCGAACGGGGCTACTCAGGACACTTGGAATAAAACTTCATTTTAAAATATTTGAAGCATGCAGAGTGTACTCATCCATTACTAACAGTACTCTGAAGTCCTCCTCTTTCATTGTAGATGATGTAGAGGTAGAATAAATGACATTTTCTGTGATTTTTACTTGTTTTTCCTTTATTGATATGATATTGCCATATACATTAAATACCGTATTATTGATGTGCAATTATCGTATTATTGATGTGATATTACCGTATCCATGAACATGCCATTGAGCATTTACAACAACCTTGTCCATTGCAAGCTTCGTATCAGCAGCCTTATAGCTGTCTCTTATACACATCTAGATGTGTATAAGAGACAGGTCCTGAGTAGCCCTGCCGTGCGGAAATGACCGCCATTTTTTTGGAATGAGATAGGCAAAATCTGTCAATTACGTTTGCAAGCCGACACCTGGCTGCAACTTTTATGTAAGTAAAATTTTTTAATACGGTGAATATTTATTTTAATACAGAACTTAGCAGAAGTAACTTTTCAAAATATCATTTTCCACCATTTTCTCAGAAATTTTTCAAAGCTAGTGAATGTAGTATTTTTGAACTTCCTTTATACTACATAGATAGGAAAAATGTTGATGTTTACGCCACTCTAATTAGTTTTGCAATATTCCAATTAATTTTGCTACTAAAACAGTTTTACGCCGTGTCGGAGGACTGTCCCGAGTTACCCCACCCGTCCGGAGTAGCCCCGGTTGACGGTACTTGAGTAAAGTCAGACAATACATGAATCCATGGACAGAATAAATAATTTGAAAATTATAAAAAATTTATTTTTTAAAATACATTTTAAATACCTATTATTTTTACAAATTTTTAAAAAGAAAGTAAGAAATTCATTGTTCATGCGTAACATCAGAAACACTGGCCTCTTTAGAAGTGTTCTCTTTAAAAAGTAATTTTTAAATGCATGTTATTTTCCAGTAAGGCTGGTGCATAACTTGATTAGTTAAAAAATATTAGCTAATATAAAAGGAAAGAAAAGTTTTCAGTTTTTAGATTCAATATGATGTGTATACTTTGTATACATATTATCTCACCTGAGTTACACACTTCTTGATATTAAACTGGGTAATTATTTTGTAGAAGATAAAATAAACCAAGCTTCTGACCAATGTCCATGTTGCTTGAAGTTGAAACTACTTAAGCTTTTCTTAATTTCTTTAGTTCCTTATATTGTGCATTGTCTTCCTCAGGTTTAGCCATTGCCAAATGAAGCATAACTAGAAGTAGACTAGTTTTGGATAATAAACTTTGTAATTGATTGTTTTTACTTTGATCTTTTAAACCAAGGAAATATCAATTTTAATTTTCAATTTAACTATTTGAACCTGCTTTTATTATGTACAAGACAGACTCAAAACAGCAACAATAGTATCTGCACTTCAGTATATATAGACAATAATTGTATAAATATTTATATAGTGATTGGTGCATTTAGTTCATAATTAAAATAACTTTTCACTGCTCAAATTGCAAAGTATGATTCATCAGAATG
This sequence comes from Hyalella azteca, assembly GCF_000764305.2. Taxonomy (NCBI): domain Eukaryota; kingdom Metazoa; phylum Arthropoda; class Malacostraca; order Amphipoda; family Hyalellidae; genus Hyalella; species Hyalella azteca. Next base: position 99,146 of record NW_025943805.1, on the reverse strand, counting down.
TTCAAGTCATTGAAATTTTCTATCTCTATTCATGATAATTATAAGATGGGAAAATAACAGTAACAGAAATTTTGATGCTTTTACTAGATATTATTTATGGCCATTAATTTTATGAGTAGGCAGTGATGAAAAATTATTTCTTAATTAATTTTATTTGAAGGTATAAATGCATCTTATTTGATGTCTCTAATTAGCAAGACATAAAAAATGGATTGACCATTAACTTTTGAATTAGTACATTGGTTTGAGTTTGTTAGAAATACTCAATACTTTTTGCTCCCAAGCTTTCAAAATTATTTCTCCTGACAATGAGCAAGTCACAATTTACGTACATCACTCACTCTAAGATTTATCCTCTTGAACACATGGATGTTAAGGGTACTTTTTATGTAGGTAACAATGTTTTTGACTATTGTTTCAGCCTACCTTGATGTTATCCTTTTGTTGACAAGTTTAAACACATTATACTCAAGTGGACAAATGAATGGTTGTATTTTTTTTGTTTGAGAAGAGAAGGTTTATGCCTTATCAGGAGCCTATAGGTTAAATTATCTACTGCTAATGCCTAATGGCCTAATGCTAACTCAATTTAGACTTACCTTTTCCACTGACTGGACTAGCCTATAGGTTAAATTATCTACTGCTAATGCCTAATGGCCTAATGCTAACTCGATTTAGACTTACCTATTCCACTGACTGGACTAATAAGGATAAAATTATAGGCGGAATGGTAATAATATGCATTTAAAAATTACTTATTAAAGACAACACTTCTAAAGAATACAGTGTCTCCTATGTTACACATCTACAATGAATTTCTAATTTTATTTCCATATTAATAAAAATTATTTATTCTGTCAATTGATTCATGCCTTGTCTTCAACTTTGCACAAGTGTGCAAAATTTCAGGTTGATTGGACAGGTAAAAGTGTGTTGAATATCGATTATAAAATTTGTAGAAGAAAAAATTATTTTTTTTTAATTTTTCAAATTGCAAAAAAAATTGTTAATTTCAAAATTATATACGGTATTCTGTTAATTGATTAATGCATTGTCTTCAACTTTACGCAAGTGTGCAAAATTTTAGATCAATTGGACAGGTAGAAGTGTGTTGAATATTGATTATAAGATTTGTATCAGACAGATAAACAAACAGACAAGAAGTGAAGTTAAAGAGAAGTGTTGTAAAAAAGCTAAAGAAACACCTATTGGCATAATAAATGGTGGATAGAATGAGACTTTATACTAGGTCCTTATCTCTGCTGATGATTTGTTGTTGAAATCCCTTTTTAATTGAGACAAATACACAAATTCTTAATTTTTTGGCTTCATAAAGTTTAATTTTAAATTTTCTAGTACATTTTGATTTTACTGTTTTCATCCATTGTCAATACCATCCCTCATCTTTTTTATAAAGATTTCAGATGAAAATATCTTGCTATTTATTGTGCCATTGATTCTACGTTTAACATCCATTTGATGAAATCAACAATTTATATAGATATATTTTATACTTCTCTGCATAAAAAACTTCAATTTAGCCCAAGATAATTTCTGTATGGTGTGGTAAAGAAATTAACTTCCAACAACATCTTGAATTTATGAAGAAATTAATGTATATCAAGCATTGAGTGTTTGAGCACTGACTTGCCAGATTTTATAGAAGAATGAATTGGAAATTTGACATGAGCTCAATCCCATTTTGAGTGGATGGATACGAGGAACAAATTGGAGCCATGCACGGATGCTATAAATGCTGTGATAACCGCCAGTGACGATCATGTTGACCAGGAATGTTCTGGCAGGAACATGGCCACTGTGGTCAATATGGTGACAAGTGGTCTGAGCCAAAATAACACTACAAACTCTCCTAAGCAATCTTGTAACAATGGCTCTTCTGTCTGTTCTTCAACTGTCATTGCATCAACTGCTGATGCCACTGGCATCAGTGCCTCATCTTCTAATGATTCTCCTACTCATTTATCCATTAATTGTACAGAAACCGGAAAGATTTTGTCCAACTTACTAATTGCCAAAATACCTGATATTGACTCCAGTGATGTTTCTCCTTCAACTACCTCCATAGTGAAATATTCTGTGGCAACAAAAATGAAGGAAGTCTGTCTTGACAATGAAGAAAACCTTGCCTTCTTTTCTGCTTCACTTGAAGGTACAACAAACTCTGACCATTTTGTATGCAATGACTCATACGGCTCCATGGATGACAAGTCAGAGTTGTCTGGAAACAACATTTCTGCACTCAACAATGCAGAAGTTGAAGTGGAACCAGAACTTACAATTGTGGAGACATCTAATCAACCAAGCACAAGTCTTGGTGAGTGATATAAAGATTTTTTTTTTGTCTCTGTGTGTCTCCCATCATGAAGAAAAATTATAACATAACTTGTAATTTATTATTTTAGGGCTGAAGTTGTTATAGAAAATGCACATATATATAAATGTACATGGCTCTGCTGCTGTGTGCATTTAATATATTGAATTTTTGAAGCATAAATATGTAAGTACCGGTATAAGTCCCTTTGAAAAATAAGTGTTTTCATTAATGAAACACACATTCCTAGTAATTTTTTTAAATATTTATTTTTTCATTAATTCGTCATAAATGCATTGATAGGAGCCTTGGTGCAGCAGGAGTTTTTGCATACATCATAGTTTCAGTTAGTCTATAAAAGATGAAGCTCATTTATAAGCAAGTTAACAATGTTTGTGAATGTAATGTTGTCTATCTATTTGACAGACACAAAGACCTGTTGGCCATTGGTTGTGCATCTGTTGCCAACTTCTGGGCAGCAACAACAGCAGCAGCAGCAACAACAGCAACAGCAGCAACAAGACCAGCAGCAGCAACAACAGCAACAAGATCATCAGCAGCAACAACAGCTGTTGCAGCAGCAGCAGCAACAACAGCAACAGCTGCAGCAACAGCAGCAACAAGACCAGCAGCAACAATACCAGCTGCAACAACAACAATACCAGCTGCAACAACAACAGCCGCAGTTGCTTGTGCACTTTCCGCAGCTTTACGAAGCTGACCGGCAGAAAGGATGGCTTGGGCTCTACGCTGCAGGTCAGTACAAGATTCTTCATGCCTTCCAAATCTGCATTTTCTTTACGACAACAGCAGCAGCAGCAACAACAGCCGCAGCAACAACAGCAGCAGCAGCAACAACACCAGTCGCAGGAACAGCAGCAACAATACCAGCAACAGCAGCAACAACACCAGTTGCAGCAACAACAGCCGCAGTTGCTTGTGCACTTTCCGCAGCTTTACGAAGCTGACCGGCAGAAAGGATGGCTTGGGCTCTACGCTGCAGGTCAGTACAAGATTCTTCATGCCTTCCAAATCTGCATTTTCTTTACGTTTTTTAAACATCGAACATTAATTGTGTTTCATGGAGCATTATTAATGGGATACCTAATTTAATTATATTGATTGTTTGCTCTGCCTTTATTTTATCTTAAGATTGATTTTAGTCTGTTTGCTTTTTTGGCGCATTTTCTCATTTATGGAAAAAAGGCGCTATTGTGCTCGCCATGTCCGTCCGTCCGTCTATCTGTCTGTCCGTCCGTCCGTCCGTCCGTCCGTCCGTCCGTCCGTGATTTTACATTTTTGTCGGCAAGAAAATGCGCTCTCTGTCACTCACTGCAGTGAATACCGAGTTATATTTTTTTTACCGCTGTTTAGTAGCATTGCTGTTATGAACAAACGTCCCGGCCTGCTTATGCTTGTGGTTAGAGAACCAAGGACACTTCGGGTGTTTTGGGTGGAAGTTCTACATCATTCCTACCAAATTTTAAAAATTGGTTGTAGAATATTGGAATAATTTATTTTGAAAAACGAGCAAAATGGATGGGTATAGGCATTCACTAGAATTCTTCCGATTCAGTTTAATATGATAGATAGTATCTTTATCTTGGGCGTATTGGTAACACACAGGGTGGCCCAGTAGTTAAAGTTCAGAGTACAAAGATTGGAGCAGAGAGGCGCGGGTTCGATCCCAGCTCTGTGCTCCAGTTTCTGGTCAGAATCGGCGAGGAGGCCGGGCGGTTAAGCACAGCAGAATTGGAGCAGTGAGTTGTGAGTTTGAGACCGCAACAAGCTGTGAATGTTCTGCGATGTTCAAGAATCGGCAACAGGCCTACGGCCTAATAAACGCTGAAACCGCTATAAACCGCTATTACGCGCGGTTAAAGGAATACCATCGCGCCAGTTACCAGTATAGCGCTGGCTGCCGTGCAGTGAGGGTGTGTGACGCTACCGCTCGGCAACCTTCAGAAGAGATCGCGTTGTTCGTCCATGTGGTTGTCTTACCTGGGCTCGGAATTGTATCCATCGTCATAGCCGTGTCACTTAATTTTCGTGGGTGAGATTTCTCAATGATGTGCAGTACCGGTACCATGAATTATATTTACTCAAAAACTTGTAAATATAATAAATTTTAAATGAGTGAATTGCTTGGGTTGAAATTTCACGTGGTTTTGTGAACGATTATTCTATTTATTTTCATCAGTTCATGGCTTAATTAATGAATGCATTTTACATTTTTCTTCTTGTTTTGGATGAATTTAAGGCAGGGTGTGTTTATTAATTTCGCGATTATGGTATTACGAGATTTGATCGACAGAGATAGTGAACGCTCGCAACGTGGTGGTGCAACCTCCTAGTGCACTGATAGTGAGTTAATAGGCAATCACTATGACACTATCAGTGCACAATCACTCCGCTCAAATTGGCTACTTGGTCTGGGGTTTAGAGTAGGAATGAAAAATTGATTAAGACCAATCATGTATAAAAAAATCGACAAGTACACTATTCATTCACTAAGAAGACTAATGTCGTGCAAGCTCTAATGTTTGACTGGAGTGTTTTGAACATCCTTCTGGTCATATCTGATCCTTCGGGCCATATTCGATCCATCTGACCATATTCCTGGGCAATCTTCTGATCAAATACTAGAGCAAGCTAGGGACACTCACGCAATACTGTGGGTCAAATCCCACGCAATCCGGACCGCGTGGTCAGAGCGTGTCGCCTGCTGTGCCTGCGCGCGCTGCTGCAGACGCGGTGGCTGCAGGCGCTTGCNACATGTAGTGCCGCCTGCAGCGTCGCATGCAGTGACACATGTAGTGCCGCCTGCAGCGTCGCATGCAGTGACACATGTAGTGCCGCCTGCAGCGTCGTCTGCAGTGACACATGTAGTGCCGCCTGTTGTGCCAAGTGATGTATGTGATGATGGGTGTTGGTTGGTGCATAGTTCATGTTATGATGGCTCTGATATGTCTTTTCTAAGATATCAGTTATCATGAGATCTTCATCAAGAAGATATCTCCTACGAACGCTCTTAAAAAATACTTATTATTCCTTTTTATGAAGTGATGATGTTCTCTTGTGTTTTTATGATGTTGTCTTGTGATAACTGTTCGAAATCCTTCTGTTATGTTATCTTGAAGTGCCTCTCATCTGATGGCGCTTGTGATGGCTCTCATGTGATGTGACTTAATAAGATTCCTCTTATGTGATGTTTTTTTTTTGTATGTAATGACGGCTATGTTTTGATTATTCACGATCGGCTGCGTATACCGTATAGATATGATACAGTATAGATGCGTATACCGTATGTATAGATGCGTATACAGTATAGATGCGTATACAGTATAGATGCGTATACCGTATAGATGCGTATACCGTATAGATGCGTATTCCGTATAGATGCGTATACCGTATAGATGCGTATACCGTATAAATGCGTATACATGACGATAGAAATAAAATGCTAATCTGAAGAACCGAATGTAGCTGTATCATTCATATGAATAAATCAGCTGTTGTATCTGAAGTTTCTTTTTATTGATGCTATAGAACCCCATAGCTATTTTTATATCAGACATTATAATCTTTCTGCAATCGCCTTCTGCACCGCGTGGCTCCTACACGTGCCTCGCCTCTGTCTCTAGTGCGGTAAATCCTGTTATCGATTTTGAGGTTATTTTTATATCAGGAACCTATATATCTTTTAGAATTGAGATCAACATGTTAAACTGTGTTCCATGAGAATCACCTCGTGGAATTATCTTCAGAACTTAGACTTACTAATACCACCGGTCGTAAATGCATTTTTTCAACCAATGTCTATTAATAGTTTAATTGTCGCGAATATTATTTTAATAATACTTACGAACGAATAACGGAATTCTTGTAGTGCAGACAGTATTCATTCGTGGTTGTGGATCCACGAATTGACATCGTTATAGATGCTATACGATGACTGCAGGCCTTTTACAGGACAAGCCCTGCATAGCTCAGACTATAACATATGGCCGACAGTTAACAGGCGCGGGAGAGTTGACGGAAAAAAGAGATGTCTCCGGAAGCGACGCGGTTATACCGCTTACATGCCCCTGTATTTATACCCGTGAACGAGCACACCGGAAGTTGCTACATGCCGGCTGTGGGGCTGTTTCATATATATAGACCAATAGGGCGCAAGCAGTCGGAAATTCTTAGTCGGTATATGAGCGTCCGGCAAAGGGAAACTAAAACACGGATGTCTGCTCCAGCGGCTGCGAGAAAGTTGAAGCTCCATATGATGCGGATCTTGTTGAGGCAGGACAGACTGGACCGGTTGCTGCGGCTGAGAAACCGTCATAGGCTTGCACTCAATTCTTACTTTGCTGAACCAGTGAAAGCTACTTCCGTTTTCAAAATAAATGTCTCACTGAATGAGCTCAGCTTGGTGCTCTTTAATAGAATTTTTTAAATTTTCAGATGTCTGTAGAGGATCACGTATGCGCTGTTGGAATGCACTTTGTAATGAACTTCGGTGTTATGCTTATGTTTTTATCTCGACAATTACAACGTGAATGAACGTGAAAGGAAAAATGCATGGAAGTCTTTGTTGTATCGTGATATGAGTTTGTTTTAACTGTTAATTCCCGGATATCCTGTAGTTTAGTCGTACACAATTGCTTGTGTGTCAGGAAACAAAGTCTGTACACATACGGGCATTGTTCCGCATGCAACAATCCCTTTGCTGTGCAGTAGGTACACCATATTACTAGCGCTCTGCTTTACTACGGTCAGACGGTATTTATTGCACTCTCTATGGCTTTGGTTCGGCTTTTTTGTTGTGACAACATTACCATGCAGTATGTAATTCTGGTTATGTAACCTATGTTACCCTAACTGAGAATAGTACAAGATCAGATCTGTGATTTCTGTTCGATACGCATTTAAGTAAAATATTATATTCATGAGCATCATTTTGATCAGCAAATACTAGCACCTCGCAGAACTCGATCGGTGCTTTCTCAGCAAACTCGCTCTTCTCAGCGAGACGTTCATACTTAAGTGCGTAGGGATACATTACATAAGTCGTCATTCGTTGCTCCGTATCATGTATGGGTGTTTCAGCCATAAAAACGTTATCTATTAAGTACAGCTCGTTTGGTGTATTTTATGGCAACCAATTGTTGAAGCACGTTATCTGAACGAGGTGGAGATATGGAGGGGAACGCTAGAGTGCGCGCTTCCTTACTCTGCTTCTGGTGCTGCTCTTTAATTCGCTCTTATTTATTTACTGTGCATGGTTTTTCTATCTGCATGCAAGTCATTGTATTTTTAGCGCATTTTCTCATTTATGGAAAAAAGGCGCTATTGGGCTCGTCATGTCCGTCCGTCTGTCTGCCTGTCCGTCTGTCCGTCCGTCCGTGACTTCACGTTTTTGTCGAGAAAATGCGCTCTCTGTCACTCACTGCAGTGAGTACTGAGTTATATTTTTTTTTCTTACGCTGCGTTCGCCATATTCCTGCCGGTTTAGCCGTCTACCCGGAGGTCACGGCTAGAGAGGGGGCGGGTGGAGGGGGGACTCGCTCCCGGATCTCACCGTGTCCGAGTGTTGAGTCGAGTACAAATAACTGCAGAAATATTACATGCCAGTCTCGTGGTCATGAGCATATAAATTGCGATACATCGTCTGCTGTTTTCATAAAAAATTCTCTTAAAAAAAAACGTCGAAGTTATTTCATAAATAATTCTCACGATAAAACAACGTCGAAGTTGTTATTTCATAAATAATTCTCACAAAAAAACAACGTCGAAGTTGTTAATTCATAAATAATTCTCACGAAAAAACAACGGCGAATATTTTTTCATAAATAATTCTCACAAAAAAATGTCGAAGTTGTTATTTCATAAATAATTCTCACAAAAAACTACATCGAAGTTGTTATTTAGATTTTTCTTATTTAAATGATTAATTTTTCACAATTCGAAGTTGGCCGCTAATGGTGGATGCTTACCGAAAACCTGTATTTATAGGAGTTTGCTCTATGTTGCTCTCATCTTCTTTACGACGATGATGAATTATCTAAATTACTTCAGGAGAATTTCAATGAAGATAAGAAAATTAGGTGGATTATTGGATTAGCTTATAACGTCTCAACGGTCTCATGTTTATTAATCATAGATAAAGTTAGATTTGTTCAAAGCGTAGTGTTTTTTTTTGTATATATAAATGCTTTACTGTAAAATAATCCCCAATTATAAATTATTCGATTGTATTGAATTATAAGTTTTTTAATCAATATATTGTCACTCATACTACACAAGGCTGATAAATAATGTCTCGCGTGCCTGCTTCATTGCGTTCACAAGTGTTGTAGAAATAGCGCTTGAAGAGTCGACTTTTTGATAGCCTCTTCTAAGCGCTTGTGTTCTGGTAAGAATGACGCTGTAAAAACAAGAAATTATAATGGGATATTTGCAAACTGAAGTGCTTAAGCATGATCTTAATACTTTACAATACACAATACAATACACTTTGAGAATTAAGGGTATCTCATAACCTTTTGTCTGCCCCGGTAATTCTCGATACGTACCTGGCTTATTGGTACTAATTACTTTTTTATACAACCCTCAGGTCCGAGATTAAATTTCGGTAATCAAGTGCATGGTTGATATATTTCCAGGTTGGTTTATGTCTCCACATCGTTGGATGTTCTCAGCTGCACTGATAGAAATTATCTGTTCGTTGTCCTGGTTTCGTTGCACTTTTTGATTTTGTGTGGGTAATCCGGTTTGGGCCAGGAACAGGCAAATAAATTCTACGTTCGCTCTCTGCTTGTATTGTGGGTAAGAAAGTGTGTCATTAATTGGACAATGCCATATTTTTCTGGGTGTGGTAATTAAATTAACGTTGCGTTAGTTTGTGACTCTAGCATCTTACTCCTGAAAACCTCGGGTGTGAACTGCACAGTATAGCAATAGCTCACTCACAATAATGAATGAATGAGTTATATTGTCCAAATATTAACAATATGATACGCCCTTTTCCGGACTAAACTGGGTAAGGATGATCTTCACAGGTGTAAAAAAGTAATAAAATTAATCTCTTTCTGGACGAAGTCTCTTCATTTCTGTGAGTGTTGAAGGTTTACTCTTATTCATGTGATGGTATATTAGTCTCAGAGGCTTGTTGGTTCGTCATCACTTTACCCCATCCTTCCTCCAACATTTCGTCTCATTACCTCTTTATTACCTCTTTTATCTCTTTGGACACAACCTTGCCTAATGACCTCTTCTGCCCCCCCCTCTCCTCCCCACGCTCCCCCTGGTGTGGGAGGGGGGGAGGGGAGGTCGCCGGAAGTTGACCGCGAGACTCCCACACACGTTGGGACCTCCCCCCTTCCCCCCGCTCCCCCCCTTCCTCTCGAAGTCGCTCTTCTTACCTTTTATAGTCAACTTCCAGGACTGTTTTTATGCCGGGTTACGCGATGCCCCCAGATTCTGTCCTGCCATACTTTACTACTTGGGGATTAATTTAGTAGGATTTATTATATGATTATTATATACGATAAGAACCATGTCATCTATGATAATAATTATATCGTCTATGATAGTAATAATATTATCTATAATAATAATCGTATCATATATGATATTAATCATATCATCTATGATATTAATTATATCATCTGTAATAATTATCATATCACCTATGATAATAATCATATCATCTCTAATAATAATCATATAATCTATGATAATAATCTTATTATCTATGACAATAATAATGTTATCTATAATAATAATCATATAATCTATGATAAGAATCATATCATCTATGATAATAATCATATTATCAATGATAATACTAATTAATTTAGTTGTAGAGAACCTTGGTATCACATTACCAGGCTGGAAAGATGACATAACACGAGACCTTGACGGCCGACGACTCAGGGCTGACCAACTAACCTTTTGTGTTAGTCTGCCGCATCGAATATTTTCCTGCCTTCCTCGTATTTTTTAAAAGAAACTAAAAAATTTCTGGGCAAAATTGGGGAATAAATAAACAACCGCAACGGAAAGAGTGAATTAATAAAGAATAAAGAAAAGGAATAATTCAACGTCAACGAAACGAAACCTAATTTTTTTGATCGTAGAGTGCAATCTCTGTCGCGAAAAATTCACGTCAGTCAAATATCTTTGATAGTAAAAGAGTTCCCGATTCCGTGATTTCAATGGCTATTCAATACAATGACCTTGCTTATTCAGACTATGTGAAAATAATAAATACATGTTTAGTAAGTTTTATTACACGTCGTGAAAACGCGAATAATTTTAGCCAGGCGACCTCGAACACGACAACTCATTGAATTTGAATGTTCAAATTACTATACAAAATATCCAGTACCGCCATCAACACCACATCATCACTACTTCCGTGACGTTCATTCATCAGTTGCGGGAGCAGCTGCTATACGAACCTCCCTCTCCAACCCTTCCCTACCCCAACATCCCCATATAATTTGGATTCGTCTAATGCCTCTCAAAATATCAGCATAAACCTTTACAATTAAATCACTTGCAAAGGAAGATGTTCCCTGACCAGGCGACTGCCGGACCTAATGGAACTGGAGTTTAGTTTTTATGATTATGTAGGGTTTTAATCTTTATTTATTTAAATTGATTTAAAATCCCGATTTTCAAGAAATTTGTGACTCGTGTAGCAGCTGCTGCCGCAACTTATGAATGAACGCCACGGAAGTAGTGATGATGCCGTGTCCTTGATGACGGTGGTGGTGACGCGACGTGTGGCAGCTGCTGTTGCTGCTTCTGCTTGCCTACTTCATTCATTAATATTGTGTTTACTACACGCAACCATCGGCATGAATGAGGTACGAGCGTTCCAGTGTCGTATAAAGTTCATGCCTGTAACATGAATGTTACGTGACTTTACTAAAATTTTAATACAATTCATAATAACAGTAATAATAATTCTATAGGATAATTTTAATACCTTCACAATAATTTTACATACTATCCACCTCTGTGTGTTTATCAAGTTTGATGTATTTATTTTTTTTTGCACCACGTGTCCGTATTCGTGTAACTGTCCGCGTATATTAATCATTATAGCAATAATAATAATTTAATTGAATCATTTTAATACATTCAGAATAATTTTATATACCATATACCTTTGTGTGTTTATCCAGTTTGATGTATTTGTTGTTTTTTTTTTGCACCACGGGTGCGTATTGTGTGGCGTATATCAAAACCTCATGAGGCGTAGGTGGCATCCATTGGTTTACAATACCTCCCCTTAATTCCCTTCTCCTCCCCCTACTTCCTCCTACTCCCCTACGGTGGGGGGAGGGCAGGAAGCCCCCCAATAACCACGCCCTCGCAGCCCACGCATTACCTCACACGCGGGGAAGACTCCCCCACCCATTCCCAGCCCCATACACCTCAACCCTATTTCGAATTAATTGTTTTTAGTGCATTTTATCATTTATGAAAAAATGCACTATTGTGCTCGCCATGTCCGTCTGTCCGTCCGTCTATCTGTCCGTCTGTCTGTCTGTCCGTCCGTCTGTCTGTCCGTGACTTCACGTTTTCGTCGACGAGAAAATGCGCCCTCTGTCACTCACTGCAGTGAGTACTGAGTAATATTTTTTATGTAAGTTCCTCGGTTGCTACTTAATCATTACGCATATTCTCTGTTTTTATTCTGGACTATGGTCTTATGTTTCTTATGTCCTTAATTCTTATAACTTGCGCGTCCGTAGCTGCAACTTACATCACCATAGAAACCGTTCGCGACTTTTCAATTAAATTACACTGAGAGTCAAAATGATAATTTTTACTCTTGGCGCATGATAATTTTGTTTAAATGTATTATTTGTACTTCATTTGCTCCAAATGTCCTTGGAAAAACAAACCTTCAACGTTAAATCCAAGTGTTGAAGCGTGATGACGCGTGGAACTCGTGTACTATAGTTTTTCGTTATTGGAATGATTATAAGTGTTGGGTAATAATTACCGCTAGACGTTTCACTGCCAAGGTTTGCACAAAACTAACATATGCACTCTCAACGCAATCACACTCTTAAGACTCTCACCTGCACTCTCAACACAATCACACTCTTAAGACTCTCACCTGCACTCTCAACGCAAGCACACTCTTAAGAGTCTCACCTGCACTCTCAACGCAATCACACTCTTAAGACTCTCACCTGCACTCTCAACGCAATCACACTCTCAAGACTCTCACCTCCACCACCCCCCTCCCCCGGTCCAACACCTGCGGACGCTCTCACGCTCGCGTCGTCTCATCCATCCGCTAATCTGTGTCGCTCTTCCGGCGTCCGCGCGCCGGTATCCGCGCTTTCTGTCGGCGCGCTTCCGTCACTCCGCTGGGCGGGACGGTCTGTGCGTCCGGTTCCTGTCGTGTGTCTTTGTCTGCAGAATGTGCGCCTCTCTGTGTCTATCTGCCTGATAGTCTTTTAGTCCGCCTGTCTGTCTTTCTGTGTGTCTGTCTGTTGGTATATCTCTGTTGGTTATATCTGTCTGTCTGTTAGTATTTATTTGGGACTGTCTGCCTGTTAGTCTTTCTGTTTGTTTATATTTATGTGTGTCTGTCTGCCTGTTTGTCTGTATGTTGGTAAATCTGAATGTCTGTTGGTATTTATGTGTGACTGTGTGCGTGTTTGTCTGTCTGTCAGTCAATCTGTCTGCCTGTTTCTTTTTATTGCGTCTATGTGCGTCTGTTTGTCTGTCAATCGATTTACCTGATCGCTGATGTATAAATATATTATGCTTAGCAATAGAGCTTGTCCCTATACAGGCACTCACTCGCATTCTCTGTGCAGAAGACAGTGGCTGTAGTGAGGACTTGGCTCGCTTCCCCCTGGGCGGTGACGAGGGTTGCCCTCTGGTCTGGACTCTAGATCTCACCGCCCTCGTGGCTCTTAGTAAACGTGAGGGATCATTTTAGTTATAGGAATTATTGTTAGGGATTATTTATTTAGTCTGATGCATAAATTATTGGAGCATATACATCTTCAATAGTTTAGCATTAAATAAGTTATTTGTTTTCAGACGAAGTCACCTGAAAGTGTCACATGAATATTCTGTCACGAACTCAGGATGTGGAGATGAGGATTTGTAGGTCCGAGTTCATGAGTATTTGCAGATATTAATTTCTATGAGATTATTAAAGTACCGATCATTGCAGGCGGATGCGGTGCTCTTGTCGTGCGTCACATCCACGACGAAACCATTCATGCCGCCTCTGCACCATTCCATCTCAAACTTCTACACAGCCTAGAACAAAACGAAGTGGAAGCTGAACTGCTGCTAGGAGAAGGCAGTTTGCAGGCAGACAGTCAACGTTTGGATCAATCTCACCAAAAATCTGCGGTTAAAGAAATTATCTCTGAAATATCATCTGTGAATGAGAACGCTCATAAGTGTTTAGTTTCGGACTCTATCTCCGGTGATACAGAATCCACTTCTATTCGGTGTACGCCTGATTCTGTAGATGAATTACAAAATTCGAGATATAAGGAGAAAGCTGCATCTTTATATTCTCCTGAAAATGCAATAGACCTGGTAACCGATTCTGGCCATGGAATCAAATTGAAATGTGCGCAAGATGAATCAAATAATAAGTCTATGACAGTGGCGTCCGTTGAAGAACCTGCATTTGCGTGCAATTCCATCGTTGCGCTTGAATCTACCGGCAACTCTTCGTCAAAGGAATTTGTTGAAAATTCCGTTACTTCTAAGTGTCACAAAGAATCCTCATCTTGCGGTTGTGCATCCGATGTGTTAGAAGAAAGCGTTCCGTGTAAACCTGTTCTTAATTCGATTGCTGCCAAAGAGACGAGTTCGGCAGTCGCGAGTGTTGTATCTGCCTCAGACTCGTCTGATGACGAAGCATGCCAACGAGTGTTGACAGAAGTGGGTGGCTCATGTCCATATCTACTGAAGTTTTCCATTAAAAACATCGATTGCGTTGGCTTGAAAAAATGGCCGTTTTGTAGCGACGATCCACACGTAAAGTTGCGAGTTGTTCCCTCATTGATCTCTGAAACTCCGGCAACAACGACGCCGTGGTTAGGTCGTAGTAGGAGTGCCAGCAAAGGTAAAACTAATAACCCTAGTGTTGTGAGAACTTCAGGGTGTGATAGTAACGCTGCTAGTGTCCATAAAGTGAAGTCAGTGAGCGAGTCTGAAGACGATAAACCAAGGCACGAGAAACGAGCAACGTTGCTCCCTCACCATCGTCTCGAGATCAAAAGCCGCCTTTCCGAAACCAAAATTAACGCTGTAAGTCAGGCCTACTCTTGTCATAACTTTTCTTTATAGCAATTACTTTTTTAATTTTAGGGTTAATTAGCTACGAAGCTATGATTTTCAAACTTGTGTGGTTAGTTAGTAAATATTTGGTGCTTATACATGTTGATTATAATTATAAATTTTCATGTTGCTTTTGCATTCGGAACCTAATTTGACCAAATTGCCCATGTGCACTACGTAGCTAGTGTGGCGGTCAACGTAGTGCATAATTTGTATCTAGTCACGTCTAGTCAATTTGTATCTAGGTCATAAGGCTCACGTGAGGCTGGTTTCCAGGTGCAGCTGCAGGGGCACGTGTCTGAGTACGTGCAATTATCCGTTAAGTCGCGCCTTGGGAGATCAGGGCCGGGCTTTACGCGGCATCACGGCACTACTCTTGTACCTCTGGCACTGCTGCGTCACAAGGCGATTGGGTACGTAATTTCCTCAGTACTACTCTCGTACCTCTGGCACTGCTGCGGCACAAGGCGATTGGGTACGTAATTTCCGCAGTACCACTCTCGTACCTCTTGCACTGCTGCGGCACAAGGCGATTGGGTACGTAATTTCCTCAGTACTACTCTCGTACCTCTGGCACTGCTGCGATTGGGTACGTAATTTCCGCTGTAGCCATCTCTACCTCTGGCACTACTGTGACATAAGGCTATAAAGTACGTGAATTCCGCAGTACTACTCACGTACCTCTGGTTATGCTGCGGCACAAGTCGTTTGGGTACGTAGATTTCTCGTCGCTGTAATTGTACCTCTGACACTGCTGCGACGCGAGGTTATGCCAACATGAGCAAAAATTTCTTTACCAAGTCAAATTAAATATATATGGTTTCTAAACGCCAGCTTTCCAAAGTGTAGTTTAGCGGTAAATAATAGTAGAATAATTAGTTTTAGTAGTTTTGTTCGTATGTACAAATTTAAGAGCTGTGATTATTAGACATGATAATCGATCATCAAATTCTGATCCTGTGTATCTAATATGTTTACAGGAGCACGGGCTTCGAACACTGCTTTGCGCTGTCGTGTAGCTCTGCCCCGTCGGCTGCAACGTCTTCGAAGTGTCTTCCAACTGAACTTGCTTCAGCTGGTCACATCTCTTTCAGCGTTGCCTTCAGCCCACCACCCGTGCCCTCAGAGGAACCTTGCACTCACCATCAGGGCTTGAAATGCCCCTGGGACAACAACCATCTTGCTGGGACTGATAGCGATCGTGGTATTGAAAATAGTTCAAACGCTGTTACTACTTCAGCTGACGCCTCAACTTACAAATCTTCGTGCTTTCGTAATTTGAGTTCCGAGAATGTGACGAATAACAAAGTGCTTGAGGAAACTCTTCCTTCAAACCAAAGGATAAACAGCCAAGTTCTCAGTCTCGGCAACACAATGAAGCTCGTCGATGACGAAGGCGGGCGCTCATGTAGCCCTGTTGTTACGGTCGGCAGCGATTGTGGTCTTCACAATGATCTTAATCAATCGGTCACGCCTAGATCACGACCATGCAGTCGAGATCTTTCTCTTGACCGATCACGCGAATCTGAATGCGTCAGGTTTGAAAGTCCCGTTGACGTGTCGGGTCCAGAATCGTTGTCTTCGAATGAAGCCACAACGAACGTTCCTTGTCACTCAAGAGGATCCTCTACGGACTCGGCCATAAACGGTAACGAAATTTTGACTGAGGCCACTAATCTTGTGAACCGAGCTCCGACAGGCTTTGATAGAGGAAATTTACAAATTATAAGCAAGAAAAAACTTGAGAGTAAAGTAAACAAAACGAAGGATGATGGCAGCGAAGTGTTGTGCAAAAGTTCAAAGGGCGTTTATACGAAAGCCGAACGGGATATTCTGCTCATGAACGGTCATGTCATACAAGGAAAAGAGGCAATTCAGAAAACTCTCCTCACAAACGGTTATGACGCAAAGTTGGCTAAGGAAAATGAATCCTCTAGAATACACATCGGAGAACCAAAAACGAACCTTGCGTTAAAAATGAAGAATGTCGTCAGTAAAATAAATGTCAAAGATTCTGCGGACTTTGTGCGTGGTGAATCTGACTACTCCCCTATCTGGAAGTATTCTAGCCGCAAGTTGGAAATGGAAGACGGGAAACGCAAGAAAGAGGTTATCTACGAGACTGTGTATCCTATGGACGACCTGGATGATGCGAGCTCGTGCCTCACCAGTTCGGTGGAGTCCATTGCATCAGGTGCTCCTGAAGAGGCGCCCCTCAGTGGGGATGGCTCTTCTGAAGACAATCCTCCTCCTCTCCCTCCACGCACAAAGTCTTTGACTAAATCCTCTCTTTCAGGATCTGGTCATAGACCACTGGAGCGGCGCATGGCTTTGCCTTTCTTGGCCCATAAAAGAGCTGTACCAGGACCTCCTTTGGACCGACTCAATAAACCCAGTGACAAACGAACAAAACTTGACCGGAAACTCGACGATGACGAGACACTCGAATCGGCGGTCCTGGTGACTGGGGTTGTTGAGGGTCCAGAAAGAGTCGCGGTGGCTCCCAAACCCGTTCAACGCTGCAAGCCTTCTGCGGCCGACGAAGCCAGACCCAACGCTAACGTATCACGCACTTCCAGTGGAGGAGACAGCGTCCAGTCTGAGCCAAGTGTGAGGCCCAAACAGACTGCAGCTGCCATGAGAACTGAAGCGGACCAAGATAATTCTTTTTCATACGACATAGTTGACCTGGACGAAGTTGGAGGCAGTTGCAGTTCTCTCGGTTCTAGTGCAAGTGCGAGCTGCCTTGAGAACCGCTTCGAGAGCACTGCATGTCCTGTGAATTTGATGAGTACTGAGCAGAACACGATTAAAATTGTCGAAAAAAATAGAAATGCCTTACCTGGTGATATTGACTGCAAAAATCCGGATTCCAATTTAAAAAATAGATCTCAAAGGACGTCAGATGAACCGTGTTCGCATTGTAATTATTTACATTTGAAGAAGGACTGTAATGTCGATAGAAGCGGTGATGTATCTTCCGCTTTGCTTTGTTTTTGCAAGAGTTGGGCGAGTAGTGACGGAAGTGAAGCCGACATAGTGGCAAGTGAAGACGCTCGTTTAAGTTCATGTCCTCATGTGATAACTGAGTCTAGTCAAGGGCAGCACAAACCGGTATCCACTGTTGATCCCGATAAATCTAGTTTGTTTCATAAATGTGGAAAGAGTTCGCACCTCGAGGACACGCCTTGTAAACCAGATCTCATAGAAGTAGTTACGAATTCCGGGAACGAAACTGAGACGAATAATGAAACCCAGAGCATCATGTCTGCAACCACTCCGACATCTGAGGAGCCTACCAACGACGAAACTTTTCACGCAAGTGAAAGTGAATGTAACGCGACCGTGAGCAGCTCTAACTCTCCCGTCCGACGTGTCCGGGACACTGTGAGGGGACGTAAGCGCAGCACCTCGTCTCATCGTCGAGCGAGCGACTCATCCACAAGATGCCCCAGCAGCACCTCTCGCCCCGCAAGTTTATCTTCCCATGCCCCAAGCGACTCGCCCCACCGCCTTAGCGGGTGCTCTCAGCAGAGCGACAGCTTTCCCGAGCCTTACTGGGGGCACGAGCGCGAAGACCTCATGGTGGGATGCTCCGAGTCTACGTGCATGGTGACGAGCGTGGCATCTTCCACGTCGAGTTCGGTGTTCGCCAGTCCAACATTGGAGAACTGCGTGCTCGTGCCTTCGTCCATCGAGAGTGTTTTGGCGGATCAACACGCTCTGGATTGCGGGATTCTATCGTCTGCAGTGAGCGAGGTCACGCGAGAGAGCGCCACAGCTTTGTTATGTCATATCGATGCAAACAACGATGGAAGCAACACCTACGATGCTCACCCCTGCCAGTCGCTGCATCACAGCAGATGCTGTGCCTTGTCCGTAACCCGAGAGGAGGACCACATTTTTGCACTTAGCCAAAGTTCTCCTGACCATGAGCAGGAAGACGAGGAGCCTCCCGCAGTCCCTCCCCATCGGCCAAATTCTTCGATGCTAAATATTCTACGGTGTCCTGACTTGCCTGATAGGTCACTATCGCAAGGGAGCCACACGCCCAGGCCCCCTGAGCGGACCACCAGCGAAGGACGTGTTGTGCACGTTGGTAAGGTGCCTGATGGAGGCACTGGGGCGAGGGAAGCGTCTGATGCAGGCACTGGGGCGAGGGAGGCACCTGATGAATGCACTGAGGCGAGGGTGGCGTCTGATGCAGGCACTGAACCGAAGGAGGGAACGCTGGACGTGGAATGCGCTCGCATTCCACTCGCATCTCCACGCTCGCATCTCAAGCTCGCTCCTGCAGCCGGCGACGCGGGTAAGTTGGTACTTGAAATTAAGACGGCTATGGCTCGAAATATATTTAAGGTCTATTTTTGTTGCATGAATATTCTTTTGTTGTGAGAAGCACTATAAGTAATTGTTCTACACGAGAGAGAATGCGTAAAAGTTTTATTCTAGTTTTTGCTTCAAATTCAGGTTACAGTGAAATTAAACTATAGGTTCATTGTTTATTACGGTATTATGTATTTTTTTAATTTTGTCACATGTTAAAGATTTAACCTACGTTCCACTGCAGAAACACTACCCCAGTCCTATCGAGAAGCAACCGATGTCCTCTCAGCTGTTCTCGACGCCAGGTCAGTTATTCTTACCTTAAAGATGTCCTGCTCTATACGCAAAATGATTTGCTTATATTGCTTTAAATTATGTAGGTATAGGTTTTACGTTTGTATTTTTCAATGAGTCACAAACATTCATATTTTACTCGAGCTGCCAGATTCATCAAGAGACGCATGAAGTCGAAGTAAATCAGTAGCATGACTCCTAATGAATTTCCTCTTTTTTTACTGCGAATTTCGTTCTTAGTTACTCAGTGCAACTACTGTCACTATCATGGTAAGAGCTCTGTAAGTACTTTTAAGTTTTGAATTTTTCGTTTTCCAGCGCTCCTGCAAACTGCTACAGCCAGCTGTGGACCATCGATTCAGGGACAACACAGCGGGAGACGTCAGGCGCAGAGCAGAACGTCTCATCAACCTCAGTTGAGTCTGGCAAATCTGAAGCACGGGTCCCTGTTGCACCGCCACGGCCGAGCAAGATGGCTGCTACTGTCGAGACTGAAAATCAGACAGTGACTAGTGTTCAGTCAGAGAACAACACGGTGGCCGCGGCCGAGGCCTTGAATCTGGAAAAAACTGTCGAAGCAAAAGACTGTTTTTCATCTGAAGAAAGAACGAGTGATGCAGGTCAATCAATTTCTTCTGATGTAAGAGAAAGTGAGGAGTGTAATGTTGATCCGAAACCAGAATTGGAGCTTGACGAAATGAGCGTGACCGAGGCTGGAGAAGCACCACAACCGATTTGCTGTGATGACGATGGTAATGATGGTGACGCTGATGTTACTGTTCGTCAAGATGCACTGGCAGATGTGAATAGAATTGTCGATGATGATGTGACGTCACCACGCAGCAAGACGTTCTGCAGGAAAGTGGCTTACTATGGCAACAAGCGCCGCGACTCCTGGCACCAGATACGGGCCTCCCTCGACGCTTCTGCCTCCGTCGGGAGTTCGGCTGCAGCATCCGATGCCAACGATGAATCGCGCGACTCTTCGTCTCCTCCAGCTTACCCGTGTGAACTTTCATCCTTGAACAACCCACAAGATCCCTCGTCTGCTTTTGGTGACGCCACCGACGCCGCATCAGCTCTTGACTGTGATGTCAACTCCTCGCTTTCGACGCACCACTACGAGGCAATTTCAGGCGTCACCTCCGTCAGTTCATCACAAGCGTCCCGCGATTCGCATGTCCAATCACCTCCACCAGTTGACGCAGCTACTGTCATGTTATCGCTTAGAGGAGAATTTCCTCGAGCTGTCCGACCTTCTGACATTAATTCCCCTCAGTCAGCGAGGGTCGCCGCCTCCACGTATCTACCTCCTCGTGCAGCTCCTCCTCCTCTTCCCCCTCCTCGACCTGCAAGTCGCTCCTCGCGGGGCGTCCTCCCCCTGCCAGAGTGCCGGAGCTCAACTCCCCCTCAACTGCCGCCCCCTCTCTCGGGCACGTGTTTGGGGGGAGCGCGGGCCCGACACCAGGGATCCGGGTTACTCAACAATCAATGGGTAAGTAAGTAGTTCGGAATAAATTTTCCTTTTGCTTCTTGTTGCTCATCGACTTGATGTATTTTGTTTGTTGGTGGGCGTCTACCGAAAATGAACTTAATTCAAGTGTACTTTGAGTTTAAATGCGACCAATTTTAATTATTTATTTGCTCAATAGAACGAATTTGTATATTAACACTTTGTATATTAACAATTATTTTTGGATAAAATAAAATTCATATTTTTTATGCCGAACTCAGGCCTCTGCAGGAAGTCCCAGTGAAGAATCAGCTCCAGAAGACGGTCCTTTGGATGCTGCAGCTTCTGAAGAACGTGTTAGCGGTGCGTCCAAAATTAGATTTCACTTCATGGTATAAGATTCAAACAATGACGATCTTCTCCCATGCAAATACCTATCTCATTATTATCTCATATCTTTCGTGTTCGTAATCGAAAATTGTCTTTAGTTTGCCCTCTCAAGATTTTTCTTATTTAAGGAAGTTCTAAATATTTATCAATTCACGATGTTTTTAAGTTAAGCTTTGGGTTCTTATTCATTACAGACACATTAGGTCTGGGCACCAGAAGTCACGACACGAGTACGCGCCTTCCGTCCATCCCAGAAAGGAGCGTGAGAATGCAGCGAGTGAACATCCCTCCTGGGGAGGAACCTCTTCCCTCGAAGTGGGAAGCTCGTATAGACACTCACGGTCGCATCTTCTACATCGACCACGTGAACCGCACGACGACGTGGCTACGGCCGTCCTGTGCCACAGCACAGAACCACGTCTCCAACTGCCACAAACTGCAGCGTCAACAGTTGGACCGTCGCTACCAGAGCATCAGACGTACCATCTCGTCCAGACGCCCAGAACTTGATGAGCTTCCACCCACGCCCATGCAGGGACGATCGCCACTAGCACCTCTCTCTACGCCCGATCTCATCCCTCCTAACACGTTTGCTCCATCACCTCCTTGTTCATCATCGTTCGCTTCTCCTCCGTCATCCTTAGCACCTTCTCCTCCCACCATCACCCTTGTTTCCCCTCCTCCCTCTTCTCAAAGCACCTCTCCTCCTACTATTGCTGGGGCTAGACCGCTTTCCTCTCCAACCTCTGCTCCTCTTCTCCAGCCTGATGTGAGTGGACCCTCAGAAAGCTCAGTTTCAGAACGACGGGAACTCTTATTGCAGCTTCCTGCTGTCAAATTCTTATCGAGACCAGACTTTTTCCTCATTTTGAACACAAACCCGTGTGCGAGCGCAATGTATGAGCGCAGTAGCAGCCTACGCCACATGATTTCAAGGATCCGACGAGATGGACTAGCGTTTGCTCGCTACCAACACAACCGCGACCTGGTGACCATCGTTAACCTCTTCGCAGACCGTGACCGCGAGTTGCAGTCAAACTGGGAGGCCAAGTACGACCGCGCTGGTAAAATGTTTTTCATTGATCACACCAGCAAGACAACTACCTTCATGGACCCTCGTCTTCCAACTGAACCTGACGAACCTGTGGGGGCCTCGTCAATGCCCTCTGGCAGGCTGTCGGTTCCCCCGCAGGGCGCTCACCGTTCATCCAGAGGCAACACTGGCGACTCGACGATCCCTCCTCCACGACCTGCGACTACGATAGGCGGCCTCAACAGCAACCAGTCGAGCGGGCTGTCCCTGCCCACCGCCTACAACGAGAAGGTCGTAGCCTGGCTACGGCAGGCTAATATCATGGACATATTGTGTGAGCGCCAGAGCAGCCTTAGGAACGCCGCCAGTGCTCCACTAAGAGAGAAAATTGCGGCTCTTCGTCAGGAGGGAACCACGGCGCTCACAAGACTTTGTCATGACATCGACCTCACCATACTGCTCAGGTGAATGGGTGTTCAGTGCCATTAACCAGGTGCTTAAAGATATTCCTGACATTTGGAAATCCTATGTTTTCTAAAAATAATGTGTTGGAATTCGATTATAAGCTAGATGTTGAAGCTCACTTGTTACATCGCAAGTCTTATTTCAGAGAAAAATGTGTTTTTAAGCCAATCACCTGCAAAGCTTAAAAGTTATCTGGCAAATCGCACACGTGCAACGCGAGTTCGGATATAGTCGAGACAAACCTGCTCCTGTATCGTTTACGTCCTACTAAATTCTAATTTTTATTGCCTAAATTGTTTCACATATTATCATTGCTAAATTAATGTATTAATTATAGGTTCGTACTTTTTTAGTCCGTTGTCTTGACAAGTACACACTTCTTAATTTCTTATGACTAAGTTAATAGGAGTGCATGCCATTTTATGGAACCCTGATCCACCCTAACGCTGCATCTCATTCCACAGTTTATTCGAGCACGAGATCATGACGTACGTACCGCCGGCGTTCAGCTCACCCTCGCCCTCACCTTCTCCTCAAGCCTCTCCAGCCCTCCCTCGCGCCGTCAGAGCCCCGGCTCCCTACCGAAGAGATTTCGAAACCAAACTGAAGAACTTCTACAGAAAACTCGAGGCAAAAGGTTTCGGCCAAGGTCCCGGAAAACTCAAGCTGAACATCAGACGAGAGCGTTTACTTGAAGACGCTTTCACCAAGATCATGGCTGCGGGCAAGAAGGATTTGCAAAAGTCTAAGCTTTACATCGTCTTTAATGGAGAAGAAGGCTTGGACTATGGTGGCCCATCCCGGGAATTCTTTTTCTTGTTGTCACGCGAGTTATTCAACCCGTACTACGGTCTGTTCGAGTACTCTGCGAACGACACGTACACAGTTCAAATATCACCCATGTCGGCATTCGTGGAGCGGTACCCTGACTGGTTCCGCTTCTGTGGACGAGTGTTGGGGCTGGCGCTGGTGCATCAATACCTACTTGACGTCTTCTTCACGAGGCCTTTCTATAAAGCCCTCCTCAGGAGGTTAGTGTCACTTTTGTGCCACAGGCTTTATTTTATTACCAAATTTCACCCCCTTTCCTGTTCATTAGTGTTGCAATAAATGATTAAAGGGGTTATTCAAAAAGCCTGAAATAACGCTGGTCGCTTTGAATATTCAGCCGGTAACTTAAAATATCGACTTATTCATAACTTCACAATTTCTTTTAACATCATTATTTTACTTTAAATTCGTGAAACTTTACTTCGCAAGCAACGTTTCTAACACCGTAACTATGCGCAGTCCCGTGTCGCTGTCGGATGTAGAGGCGCTGGACGCAGAGTTCCACCAGTCGTTGCTGTGGGTGAAAGACAACGACCTCAGCACCGCCCCTCTGGACCTCACCTTCGTCGTCACAGAGGAGCTTTGTGGCCGCGCTGTCGACAAGGAACTCAAGCCTGGCGGCAAGAACATTCCTGTCACCGAGAAAAATAAAAAGGTTTGTGATTCTCCATCGTAGTTGCGATCATTAATGATGAACGTTTTTTTCACGGTTCTTGCATGTATAACAATGAACAAGAAGGTTGGTGTGTTAGAGCGTAAACATTGACATGTAAGGACAAAATGGGGTGAAGAACGCGGCAATGAGAGGCATGAAATGAAGAAAATCGTGAAGGAGGGCATAAGCTACCGTTATATACAATTGGCCCAAAAGTAATATGGATACGTACGTGTAGGTAGAAGGGTTGTTTCTTCGCCCATTAAGTCTAATTCGTCGGAACTGAATCATTACATAATCGTTCTGACAGCCTTCTGGTTCACATATATTAGTAATGAACTCCTGGCATTTTAGTATTTTTGCGCTGATATAAACTCGCAGAGAAACGTTCTTGCTTATCTTTAATTTAGAGAAATGCCCTTGCGTGGGTGGGTAAACTTCCACATAGAATTTATTCCACAAGTTACTCACTTCAATTGCACCTGGAGCGATACAATTAATAATCTAAATTCGCTTATTTGTCATCTGAAACCTTTCTTTAATGATGCGTACAATTTTCATCTTTTTGTAACTGTAAACGATAAGTTTTTCCTGTTGCTTTCTCGTTACTTATGTTTTGATCTCGTTCGTATATATTTCGATTTATATAGTATATTTTATGAAACAGTTTTTTGTCGAGGAAGCAATTTTTATTATTTTTCTTCCCATTTTTTTGGTTAACTTTTATTTTGGAGATACTTCTTTCGGCAAAAATGAGTTGGCTCCTTTTCCTATAAACCATATATATTTTTTTACCACATTTTCTTCATTTTTTCAAACTTTTCTTTTTAAACGTAAAGAGAAATGAAAACCTTTTTTATTGTTTATTTTTTATTACGATTGTTACAAAGTATTTAGCAGTAATTATAAAAAAAGAAATGTGCATGCTAAAAACACCCATTCGACGACACTGGCTGTCGCAGCAAGTTTAGTAACTGTGGACTGTAGTTCCCACTGACACATCCTATCTTTGCAATTCCTTTGCCCCTGCCAGGCGTAAGATTAGACGAGAACACTTGTTTGACACGTAAAATGGCTCAAAAAGGCTTGAAATCGACGAGTATATATACGTATGCAGCTGGTTTTTATAGGTTGTGTTTTTACCAACATACGATTGAAGAAAGATTATTTTGTGAAGACGAGTATGCACATTTATGCCGGAGAAGGAACAATTAGCAAACATTAGCTATACTATTATGAACTGGATCCGGAATTAAGGGATTCGAGACAACGGTATTTTGGACTGCAGGCATCACAGATCCCCAGCTAGACCAGGCTATCCTTGTTAAATATAATTTTCATGGTAGATTGTATTAGCAATGGTCGCCCCCAGGAGTACCTTGAGCGCATGGTGCGGTGGCGTCTGGAGCGCGGTGTGACGAGTCAGACGGAGGCGCTGCTCAGAGGCTTCCATGAGGTACTGGAGCCTCGCCACGTGCAGCTCTTTGACGCCAGGGACCTGGAACTTGTCATCGCCGGCACCCTCGAGATCGACGTGCTCGACTGGAGGAAAAACACCGAATACAGATCAGGTTAGTCCGTCATAACAATATATTATCACTCATTTATATTTGTGAGCTGATACTCCCTTAATGTCATACAATTTTTTTAGATTGATGAACCAATCATTTTTTTTTAGATATGAGGAACTCTCACTTGAAAAAAGCTTCGTCTAGAATCAATGAAAATATTATTTCTTCATGGTTGAGTTAATTCGTTGGTAATAACAGGTTACCACGACGCGCACCCGGTGGTGCAGTGGTTCTGGCTCGCCATCGAGCGTTTCAGCAACGAACGTCGGCTGCGGCTACTGCAGTTCGTCACGGGCACCTCATCCATCCCATACGAGGGATTTGCCGCCCTCAGGGGCAGCAATGGTCCTCGCAAGTTCTGCATCGAAAAGTGGGGCAAGCCTTCCAGTCTGCCCAGGTACTTATATTCCCGTTTTGGTGAGATGTGAAGGCTAAATTTGTAGTCTCGTCTGGGCGAAATGTGTAGTTCCATTGGTTGAAAGTCTGCAGATGAAGATTAATGTGAATGATTTACAGATAATCTTTGATTTTAAGTACCAGTATTTGACATTTAGGTTCGGCGCTAAACAAAGGAGTTTTAGAAGTTACCAACAGATTAATCTACCCATTCGTAATTAAGTTTTGTGCAACGTAAAGTTTTCTATATGAAGGTAATATCAACATGCTTTTTCACTGTTCGATGATATTCATGATATTGATGTCGACGCAGAGCGCACACTTGCTTCAACCGCCTTGACCTGCCGCCGTACCCGTCGCCCGAGATGCTGCACGACAAGCTGCTGCTCGCTGTCGAGGAAACCGCCACCTTCGGCATCGAGTGAGGGGCACGAGGCATAGAGCGAAGGACGCCGCATGGAGTCGGGGCTGCTGCTCGCTGTCGAGGAGACCGCCAACTTTGGCATCGAGTGACGGGTGCACCGTGGCAACGAGTGAGGGGTTCACACTCGGCATCGAGTGATGGATGTGTCGTTCAAACACCTGAAGTCAATTCAATCCATGGAACGATGCAATAATGCTGCTTAGTTTCGGTATACAATGAATGATTGCCATGAAGCTACCGCCATGTTTATAGCTATGTATTTATGGATGGGGCTGTCAATTGATGGTGGATAGTGATAAACGAAAAGCAGCCTACTATTTGTTTCGTATACAGTTTTCGGTTCTAATAAAGCTCAATATTATTGAGCGTCGCCAAAAAAAAATTATCGAAGGTCATTGATTAATAGAGAAACAAATGGGAATTTTGATTCTTGATTTAGAACGGTGCCGAGCGTTCTTTATTTGGAATATTTTACGGAGTTTTCCTTTAACAGTTGATGCAGTGTACGGATTAAAAATATAGTAAATTGTGTTGTTCTAATAGGATATTGTAAACATTTATCCAATTGCTGAGGTGATAATATTGAAAAAGATTAGTTTAATGTGGTGCTGTGGTCTCGTAAAATAATTTTCTAGTGCTAAAGTTGGATAAGTCGAATCCTTACGGTATGGTTGAATGTAGATTCCTATAAAGTGAAATTGGGAGGGTACAATTAGCTTGTGGATGCAGTTGCTACGTACTCAGGAGTTCTAAACTATTAATGTGATCATATAAAGGATTACGCGACTATATTGAAAATTGTACATATTAGCAAGTGTTTGAAAGGTCGGTATTTGTGGCGTTTGATGTAAGATGGACGAGATGGGCGGACTTCGACGTTGTGTCCCATGTAGAGACCGTGCCTAAAGTGCAACTCTTGACCTGTGTAATTAACTGTTCAGAGCCGTGATCGTGGCTCAAGTGACCAATTATAGCTCTCATAGTCATGTGATGTTTCGTGTGTTTCTGCTGGCTGCAATCGTGAAACATGCTCGTCATATACACTAGATATCGCTGAATAGTTTTCAGCTGTAGATTAATGATTATCTTGGTTGCTGTTTTCGGTATTATTCCTGTATCGTGCCATTGTAAGTTACTGCTGATATGTTATTTATCTTGAACAGCGGAAATTGTAGCACTTGCCGCTTTACTTGAATTTTTCTTTAGAGCAAACGCCCAACAAATTAAGCTTCCTTGTAACAAATGCAATTGAGGCACATTTAAAATTGTACGTAGTTTATATACAATTTTTCTGTGTTTAGCTGGAACCCTTTTGATTCGCTCCAATTTAGTTAGCTTTAGTATACTTTCAAACCACTCAAGGCCAATACTACGTTTCTTCAGGAAAAATTATGACGGGATAAAATTCATCAACGGATGACACCAAGAGCATTAATTTAGCCAAATATAGACCTATTTTGTGGTCAATAAACGCCAGTCTTAATGCCAACTCAGGACTTGATAGCCGAGTAACCTGTTCTTATTATTATTACATTCACTTGTTTGCGTTGTGTGCACGTATCTTTTAAGTAAGCTTCCACGATGATCCATTAGAGTCAAGGTTCTCGATTAGTAGAACATTGTTTAATATTATGTTTCTCCATTGCTGTTGTGATCTTCGTATCTTTCGTTTCGTGCTGGAACGTCACTTATTTAAAAGTGACTTTACTATTTAAAAAGTTACTATTATACTATGTATATGTTATGGTGGACTGTGAACCATTTACGAAATCATTTCGATTTCGTCGAGAATAAATATGCGGTTTAAAATCGGTGCCGTTTAGAATACTGTTGTACGACGTGTATTTTGTAGAACTCTCGGCATATTGTCCGGTCGCTAAGAACTGCAACGTTACATTTCTATTTACGGGTGCATGTAATGTGTTGCATATGAAGCGAGATTCCGTGTTCTTATGTGTGTATGTAGTAGACAGTAATAGGTACTGTCGGTGTTGCTAATGCAGCTCGATGTAGACGTACGATTACGTTTCGCTTCTTATCTCTAGCGAGGTTGTCCTTTTCAGTATTGAAAAACTCCTAGTCTTATTTTAGCAGCTGTGCGTGATTCCGGCAAGAGCGTAATTGCTCGTAAATGCACTCGTGAAAAACTTCATGTAAATTGTGTACGTAATGATCCCTGTTCTGTTGGGACATGTGGATCGGGTAACTATAATATTTATGTACGAGGACGGAGATTCAATATAATTAATGTAATAACTG
Source organism: Hyalella azteca (assembly GCF_000764305.2). Taxonomy (NCBI): domain Eukaryota; kingdom Metazoa; phylum Arthropoda; class Malacostraca; order Amphipoda; family Hyalellidae; genus Hyalella; species Hyalella azteca. The sequence continues at coordinate 70,381 of NW_025943805.1, read as the reverse complement.
GAGCGCAAAATTTGGAAAGAGCGAAAAGATAATGTTTTGGCAAGCACTGTTAAGGTTTAGCATTTCATCGCTTGCAGACGTGATCTATGCTCCGTGCAGCTAAGTTTATATCCAAGTAATAACTTGTGCGTGTTTGATGTGTTCGTATATACGTAGAATTTCTTCATAATTTTTGTTGCGAGTTTTATGCTCTGTAAATTTCATGTACGTAGTGAATGGCAAAATAGATTTTTAAGCTCAAACTTTAGCATTGAGCTGGAGAGAGGGAAAAAGAGGGAGCAGGATTTGGTCTTTTTTTTTTTTTGAAGCAGAATTTGTTTTTTTTTTGGTCAACAACGCCATAAATTAGTTGAAGATCCTAATACAAGACCATAATAATATATTACCAAACTATAATAATTTACTATGAACAAAAATAATTCATTTACTGCTAATGCTTCAGCCTGCGGGTGACTGTAGAAAAATAAGTTTCGTATCGATGCTGCCAAGAATTACTGAAGCTGTTCTGTCATGTGATGCCTTCAGGCTTAATTTCTTATGTGCGGCTAACCTTGTGATAATTACCTTATTTTTGTGTGATTGTTTTGTATCCTATTCAATATATCTGTGTTATTGTATTTATTTTCTCAACTTTATATCAAAGCAATCGACGTCGGTGTCGAGTTATAACTTTAATTATTGAAGAACGCTTCAATTTGAATTCAGCTCAAATTTTTTATCTTTTAGGCCCAGTGATTACAGTTCAGAGTACCAAAATTGGAGCAGAGAGGTGCGGGTTCGATCCCAGCTCTGTGCGCCAGTTTCTGGTCAGAATCGGCCAGGAGGCCGGGCGGTTAAGCACAGCAGAATTAGAAGCAGTGAGTTGTGAGTTCGAGACCGCAACAAGCTGTGGATGTTCTGCGATGTTAAGAATCGGCGACAGGCCTATGGCCTAATAAACGCTGAAACCGCTATTATTATTATGTGTTCAGCTGTGTCATCTAAGCTGATCAAGTCAACAACTTTCTATCACGAAGATGAGTTTTTGAAACAAAAAAAAATTACCCTCGCATCAGAAGGTATGCGGAAGACAAATAAATATTTCTATGAAGATATTATTTAACCTGCCGTATCCGTACTCTATTTTTGCACTGGCACCAGGCAAGAACTTCAGTGTTATATCAAAAAACGGCATAAAGCGTCTTAGTCTTCCCACGTATTTAGCAAAAATATTAAATTTCAAAATTTCAAGTGCTTTCGAAAATTGAAAAAAAAAATAATATAGAACAACGTTCAGAAAAATTTATGGGTAATATTGTCCAAATATTGACACACTCTCTGCGCGTAGCACTAACACAACCTTTATCCTGGGTCAATATAACCTACATAGGGCGAAAAGTACATCGTTATTTCGACGAAGTCCCACACATTTCTACTATTACTACTATTACTACTATTACTACTACTACTACAGTAGGTACTAACCTTCCGGAAGCAGCACGAGTGTATAGGATCTCGATTCAATTTGTACGATCTTGTTGAGAACGCCTGTTGGAAAAACATGTTTAGGCAAAGATTATTTTTTCAAGACTTCAAAAAAAGTTTCACTTCAATGAACGTAAATTTATTTTGATGTTCAGTGCATAACTGATGCTATTGTATAATTTCCAAAGTTGATATTACGCTGCATGGATGCATTTGAAAGATGGTATTTTAGTGTCGATTCAACAGTGCCAAGCTTTTTGCATAGAAGAAAGACGGTACAAGAGCATGGCGGCGAAATTGAAACTATTCCGCTCACCCATATATACGTAGAACTGTCAAGTATTTATTGAGTTTATCATTAAGTGTTTAATTTATTTATTAAGTGTTTAAAGTAGTAGCTATGATATCGCTTTGCACATGCATTATATCATCGTAGTCATCGTAATATGTATAGTTTTCTGTATATGATTGTATATGTGCCGGTGCTATACAGTACGCTGGTGTGAATATTCGTACATTAATATTATGCTTATCATGCTGGCTTGAACAGAACATTTTCTGCACTGTCCAAATATTTTCTAACAAATGTTATGATTACAAATCGTTGTTTGATTGTTATCCTATTAGAGCTGCTGTAGTGGCACCGTAAGGCGCAGTATCAAATAATGCTGACGTGCAATGCATACATATTTCAAATAATTTCATTAATTACTCAAATATTTACTTGAACACGAAATTAAATAATTTTTCATCATGATTTCTTGTGGAATAACGATGATGATAGAAATATTTCATCACAAGTATCACTGCAAAGTCCTGATTCAGTCGTTGGAAGAGTCCCTCCTCAAAAATCAATAAGCCTGATAATAATAATGTACTCAGAAAAAGGCGTTCGAGAGCACACAAGAAGCGTATCAATTTCTGAGGTTACCAGCCACATGAGGGCGCACGTTACAATAGAGGGGAGTGTGAGGGCAGAGGTAATAGCTCAGACATTAATGTGAGGGTACGAGGACAGGGGTAATAGGGGCTGCCAAATGAATGGAGGGGAAAATTGAGCGAGCGAGCGAGGGCGGCAGCTCGCACACACTGGCAAGATGAGGTGTCGTGTATAAAAATGACATCACGTAATTAACCTGCTTTGACGCGCGCCAAAAGGTCTTTGCTGATTTGCTCTTCCCGCGAAACGCTGCCGGGAGCCTTGATTTGCGACCTTAAGGACATATGATATTCCTTTAACTTTGAGCTTCGTGGCGACAAAGCCACGACAAACTCGTCTCTATCGCAGGGCGTGACAGCGGCGTTCGCATGGCAGTGCCATGTTGAGTTGCGCCGAACTTTGAAAGTTGACAGCGCACTCGCATACGCCCCTTGACCAGCGCTCGCTGGTGTGCCAGAGAAGAGCTTTCCTAATCTGAATAAAATGATGTGCCGCTAAGTGACAAATAGGAGGCGTTCATGGCAAATTGGATGTCTTTCAAGACCCTCCTTCACGGCAAATTGCGACCTCGCGACACCTGAAACCTGACAAATTTTGTCTAATTTTTTCGCCGGTCTTGATCTCGCGCAGGGATCGAGGAGCCTAGCGTCGTATTCTATTTCCGAGAGATCTTAATTAATAGACGGCGCTCGGTGAGTGCGCAACGCAAACTTTAGCGTCTCCAGCACCTGACCTAGCGTAATTAGACGTAAAATTTCGTAAAATAATACAAGTTCTTCTTCAATATTCGCTGAACGTCCATCTCTATCGGCGCGGTCCATTGGAGATCTGGGATCTAAATATCTACTTCATTCATTTTTTACAAATTCATGCAAATTTATTCATTCATCCATCTAGAATTTTTTATCAGCTCAGCAAACATGATACGAAAATTTTGAGCATGAGCGTCAAATTAAAAAAATCTTTAATGATCAAAAAATAACCAAAACTAACAGACAGTAATAAATATTATTTAGAAGAGCAAAGTTTCTATATTCTTAAGCGAAGTCATTTTTTGGCCATGTTTCTGCTTCATTTGCAGTCCGCGTATTTTTCCAGTCAAAATTCGGACATTACTATTCGAGTTCTTATCGCCATTGGCCTATTATTGCATTCTTAATGCTCTTCTATTGATCTAAATAAAAGGAATCAGCATCTAGGATCCCGCACAATTTATTGCATTTAAAGTGCAAATTTTGCAACTCAATATTTTTGGATGAATAATAGCTTTTTATGAGCAGTGCACAAGCAACTCCGGTTATTCAAGATGAATGAAAAGTTGATCGGTAAGGAAATGCCAGCATGCAGCAGTAGAGATCATGGCGACGTGTGGGAGTTATTAACTTACTCGTCATCAACGGGAGTTGCGTAATACAGTCACGTTATGTTGCAAGGATTCAAAACTTAACCTGATGTTGATTGTGAAAGAAATATTTACATTTTAATAGAAAATAAATTTTGGAACAAATTAACACACGCTACATGAGGTGTAGATAACATGACATAGATGGGCTGAGACCAGATGCTAATTCGTTTTCAACTATCTGACTCTTCCTAACTATTTGAAGTGGGGATGTAAGAGAACATTAAGCAGATAATTCACTGGAGATTGTACACGAATATCAATCTCCGAATATACAGGGTGCGGCGTGGGAACTTACTCTTTTAAAAAAATCACAAAGTAAAAAGTATTAAAGATAGCGTTTTAATTCTTTCTTTTTTACAAAGGATGAATAATAGCTTTTTATGAGCAGTGCACAAGCAACTCTGGTTATTCAAGATAAATGAAAAGTTGATCGGTAAGGAAATGCCAGCATGCAGCGGTAAAGATCATGGCGGCGTGTGGGAGTTATTAACTTACTCATCATCAAAGGGTGTTGCGTAATACCCTTACATTATGTTGCAAGTATTCAAAAGTTGACCTGATGTTGCTTGTGAAAGAAATACTTGCATATTAATAGAAAATAAACTTTGGAATAAATTTACACACGCTATTAAATACCATGACATAGACGACTGTACGGGGTGAGACCAGATGCTATTTCTTCTTCAACTATCTGACACTTCCTAACTATTTGAAGTGTGGATGTAAGAGAACATTAAGCAGATAATTCACTGGAGATTGTACAAGAATATCAATCTCCGAAGATGTTATCGAAAAATGCACACGAATTTTTATTTGCATGGAATTCATCTATTTTTAAAAATGTTATTAGGCCCTTTTCCGTACAAATAACATAGGTTAACCCCTAAATATTTATGTAGAATTAACGGTCCTATAAATGCCAAATTAAATTACGCTGCGCCGTGATGGTAACCATGCAAGACGGATTGAATTTTTTTTCCTAGAACGTCGTTTTCCTATGCTAAATATTATTTCTTCAATTTTAAAATCAATATAATAACAAATTATTCATCGACATCAATGGGAAATTTCATATGTATCATGTGAAATTGTTTTGCCCGCTCGATTGAACATCCGTGCTCGCTGTTACTCGCACGGATCTGAAAATCTACGTTCGCAGCCCAGAAGGTTGTGGAGGAAGTTAGGGAAGTGCGTAGCTAATGGAGAGATGCATTTAATAATTAACGTATCTAAATGCGACGCGGAAAATCCCACAACAATTCGGGAGGTTTGTTTAGGTCGAGCCGAGATTAGGCTCACATTATATACATCGAGACCGGAAGAAGCTTGAACACATAAAATTGAGTTGCTGGAGATCCGGCCATTTATTTCTATACCTGGCTGCGCAAACTTACTTAATGTAATACTGGTACATTGGCGGGATATAATTGAGCAATTATTTGGTTCGTATATCACACATCTTCAGTCGTATTTGTGTAGCCGCCGTGTTCTAGAAAGGTCCTCTGATACAGAATGTTATTAACCGCACGAACCGAGAGCGCATTACCGACCCTCAGACGCTACAACAAAATGCCCTCACCGCAGTGGCAGGGACATTAGCGCTTCTCCCTCCCGCCCCTCACTTTCCCCTCACGATTAATTTGGTTCCTTCACACGCACAGATCATATCTACTTAAAATTATTTTCCAAAAGTTTAAAATTATTTTTCACAAGTTTAAAACTATTTTTTCACAAGTTTAAAACTATTTTCACAGGTTTAAAACTAATTTTTACAAGTTTAAAATTATTTTTCACAAGTTGAAAACTAATTTTCACAAGTTGAAAACGATTTTTTGCAAGTTTAAAGCTGCATTTTTCAGTGGTTTAACGCTGTATTTTCACAAATTCACTATTTGTTTCCCCACAAGTTGCACATTAAAAATCAACAAATTTTCAACAATGCATTCTTCGTCAGTTCAGCTTTTACACTTCTATAAGTCCAACAGCTCAACTTGTGCTAGTTAAAGGCTTTTTCACTAATTTAACGATTTACGCCATCAAATGAACGCTTTTTATTTTNTCAACTTGTGCTAGTTAAAGGCTTTTTCACTAATTTAACGATTTACGCCATCAAATGAACGCATTTTATTTTAGATTTTCAACATTTAGTTTCATAAACTCCTTATCCTCCTTAAACAAATCGCTTTACAACGCCATTCGTAAATAGGGTCAAAATATATTATTCTCATGTCAATGATTACGACCGAGGTCAGGGACAGCTGCATTGTCTAGCTAAGAAAAGTTTTGCATAATTTTAAACTTAGTCCACAATTATTTTTCAGCATTCACGAGTCGCAACGAGACCATAATTAATTAACCCGTCAACGGGTAAGTTACCATTTATGGTCACTTAAAACCTCCTCCCAAAATCCCTTCGCGGCCTCCGGTTTGTGTTGGAGGATACGTTATTATGCCTCAGCCAATCATCGATTATAAATTTTAATTATAATTATCTGACCATCGTTCCGCGTACAGCATCTCCTTTTACCATGGCCAAGAATTAAAATATGGAGATTCAAATGAAAGTTTTAACACCGACAAAGAAATTGGGCTCTTTCCGAAATTTTTTCAAAAGACGGAAGCAGCAATATCTATTCAATTAGTTGATGTCACTTGATTTAATTGAATCGAATTTATTTTAGATAGTTGTTATTTACATTTTAAGGAGTATATTTGAGTAATGTTAAAATTTTCAATATTTTCCGAATTTAATAGTTACAGTTACAATTTTGCTGCTGACCGTCTCCGTTAATAAAGCGTTAATTGCGTTTACGTTTGACATTTTTTAGCGACGATTACAGTTAATATTTAGTTAATGATAACTTATTAGAGACCAGAGCAGAGGGCGCGTGGAGACAGCAGTGAGCGCGTGAAGACAGCGGGGATGGCGTGTAAAGACAGCAGAGGGCGCGTGGAGATAGCAGAGGGTGCGTGGAGACAGCAGAGGGCGCGTGGAGATAGCAGAGGGTTCGTGGAGACAGCATATGGCGCATGGAGACAGCAGGGAGCGCGTAGAGACAGCAGGAGGCGCGTGAGGAGAAGGTGTGGAGATAGGGAGTTGGCAGTGACCCTCTAATCCAGCGCTAATGAGATAGCGGCTCTTAATCATCCCGTGTGTGTTGATTTAACACTTCGGCCATCACCAGGGGGAGAGAGGGTGCAGGATGTGCGTGCGGTGTACTAGGAGGGGGTAGTAGGGTAAGGTGGTGGTGGGAGGACATCAAATTCAGAACGAGTACGATGGTTACACCCACATTTTTTGGAGGGTTTGAACTTTTGAGATGACCAGGACATCTGCTATTTGCTGGGAGCGCAGTTTGAAGAAGTTTTTAGAAACTCTTTCGACACAAGAAGCAGAAAAAATTGAAGTCCTTCAAAAGCCTCTAGGGGGTGAATTTTGGTTAACATTGATTTCTAAACAAAGAACTTATAAAGGATTATACAAAAATCATCAACTCTTTCGGCTTCGGGACATGATGCAGATACTGCGGTGCTGCTGAAAAAGTGATTTGGAACACCGAAACCGGTACATTTGCCCTGGAATGCATCGTTTAGAGAAGGAAACCTCCATAGTGGCATTAAGATAGGATTGATAACTCCAATTTACAAAACGGGTTCTTGTGACAAACATGATAATTACATCATATGTAATTTTGGGAATTTTCCAGATGTTTTCGAAAATTTTCGTACTTATTTCATTTTAGCGTCATCACACTCATGATTTTTGAGAAGGTCGTTTCTAAGTGGATGGTGCAGCCCATGAAGTAAATAAGCTGTATTTTTCTTTCAATCGAGAACAACACGGTTTTCGGTGAAATCGCTCTGCTTACTAAAATCGTTGGAGCATCAACACTATATTTTTGTCGTACTGGAGGAGCTGGAGTTTACGTGCTTTATTGAGACTTTTCCAAAGCTTGCTTATAATGAATATGACTGTTGGGGAGGGTAGGAGTTTGCGTGGATCCACAGCTTCCTAACAAACAAATTGCTGTATGGTGAAGGGCTCAAGTACAGCAACGGTGAAAAGTTAAGTTGAGTACATACACAGGAAACGGTGCTTAGACCAGTACACATCCCCATCACCAATAAAGTCGTGAAAGTGATCCGCACAACTACATCGTATTTGCGGACGACACTAAGGTACTGCATGACTACGGACAGGATCGATTGTGAGCGGTAGCAAGACCTGTCCGCAATATACGAGGCCTTAGGCGGGATAAGGACTGAACTATCGGGAGGAGCTGAAGTACCTGGATCTGTACTCGCTGCAAAGAAGACGGGAGAGGTACGTAATTCAGAGGAGAAAATAATAGAACTGGCCCTTAGCTTTGAAAGCGAAACCTTCAGGATTGTGATATACCAAAAACGAGAGAAGTAGGAGACATACCTTCATTATGGAACAGAGCTGCCATTAAGTTTCAATACCACCAGGAATGATTCCTTTCCGCGGCGCGCCGAGTCAGCTTAACGCTTTATCAATGAACCTGAGAGGACGGGTGGAGTTGAACCTAAAGACCTTCAAGAGACGACTGGAGGTGTTCCTCTTCACACTTCTTGATCGTCCACCTCTATTCCACTACAGTCGGTAAGAAACAGACAACCGCATCGTGCATCAGACGGCCCAACTGAATGCAGATGCGTGCATGGTACTTGTGATTCACTGGAATTGAAGTAGTGCAGTCAGTGGTGCTTGGCTCAAGTAGTGCTGTCAGAGGTGCTTGGCTTAAAGAGTGCTGTCAGTGGTGCTTGGCTCAGGTAGTGCTGTCAGTGATATTGATGGTGACAGCGATTTCATTCATTTCTCTCCATTTTACAATGCAAGCCATCAAAAACTTGAGCGCTATAAAAATTTTTAGCAACATCCACAAACTTCTAACACAGATGTCACCTGCACCACAGAGAGCGCAATTCTCCGCGGCAAAGCTCAGCACACAAGTCGCAACAAAAGTCCTGGTTGTCAACAAATCTATTTCTAATCCCGGCATTGCGCTGCAATCTCTTCAGAAGCCTCTGTCATTCCAGCGGACGCATCCACTCAACTTTTCTTCTTCTTTTCGGCCTGTGGTCGAGCGCCGGATTTTGAGGCTTCGACATTTTCGATCAACATCGTTTTGGCCGAACGCAACTGCTGTTATTTTCTATGAAGAAAGGGGGGTTATGTAGTCATTGTTGTTTCTTTTGAGGATTGTGCAATTTTGGTGCCGTTGCTGTAGCTGTTGACGTTGATGACTGTGCTTCTATGTGTTGTTGCGGATGTTGCTGTTACGGCTGTGGATGATGTTGTAATATGCAAAGCCATGAACGTATGATGAAAAAATATGCAAGGTCACAGGAGAACAGAGACAGTCACACAAGCCGGGAATAAAAGTGCAGCGGCTGGAAATGTTATGCCGAAATCACACATAAAAGCATAACGCAACGGTTGAAGCGCTGCGAACAAATAAATGAAGCGAGGGAAATTCTTTCTAAAAAATTACAGGAAGAGCATTAAAACACTATAATTGGAGGCGTACGTGAAGTCATCCCGGGGAACATTTGATATTCTCATCGGTTGACACGATTCGCATAAGGCACCGAGTGAACTATGTTGATGACAATAATCGATTTAAACCCGAGTGTTTCTTGACGAATTCCCTGCACTCGGATGCAAGGTCAAGATCACGTAGGTCAAGATCTCCATACAAAACAAGGCGTCTGAATTCTAGACGAGTGACTGCAGTGCGTCAATTTTTTATGATAGGAGCACTGAACCTGGTTCTCAAGTAACTTTTTCGTTGTAGGGTCTAGTTCGTTAATATAGAGAATAAACTCCTACTGTTCCCAGTGACGCACAATAAATAACTACGTGAAAACTCATAAATCATTTATAGCAGTGATGAAATTTTTATTTCATGAGAATTATCTGATGCATGAGATTTAGTCGTTTGAAATTACAGCCTGAGGAAGTTTCCAGCCATGCAAGCGGACGATATTTTTTGAGCGTCTGTTACCATGTCCAACTAAGGCACTGCATTGTCCGAGTGGTTTCTGTGGAGCTCGGCCGTTTTAGGCCAGATTGCTTTGGGTTTTGAGTATTTGTACCTCAATGGACGGACAGCCGCGCGTCACGCACTTCCTTGATTGTCTGCTCGGGACAGAGACTAGCGCAGCGATGAGTTAAAGTCGTCCATGACATCAGGGATAGAACATGGTGGGCACAATTAAATCGTGGATGGAGCGCGGCTAACAGATTTACGTCAGAGATAGAATAGGGCCTGCACAATTACGTCATGGAGGGAACATGGCCTCCACAATCATGGACGGAACATGGCCTGTCATCTCAAGGTTTAAGACATTATTGGTTTTAATAAACAAAAGTTTTTTTTACAAGTCTAATTATGCTAACTATTAAGCCAAGGGGCGCATAAGAGTTATCTGAGGGCAATAATGAGAGTAGCGACGCAATGAGAAGAGTCGCGAGAGGAGAAGTCCTAGAGGACGTACAACAATACTTACAATGAACACCAATGAATGAATAATCTGACTATATCAGCACGATATAACCTTTACTAATAACAAATATAGAAAACAATAGTTAACCTTCTCAAACTCACACCTTAGAGTCGTGCTCTGCAGCCTAAGTAGCTCAGACCACCTCGCAGGGACATACAGGACGAAGTGCTTCTAATTCTATGACTAGGCTCAAGGAAAGGTTGCTTGCCTGTCAGTAGTACGGAATGGGCTTACAATACTACATACGTCAAGGAGAGAACATTGCCTGCACAATTACGCAAAGATAAACCGTGGCTTGCACATTTATTTGAAGGATGGAACATGTCTTACAAAATTATGTCATGGATAGAACACGACCTATACAATTACGTCAAGGATGAAAAATGGCCTGCTCAAATACGTCAAGGATGGAATATGTTCTGCACAATTACGCAAAGGATAAACCGTGTTGTGCACAATTATGGCACAGCATTCATCACGGCTTGCATTATCAGGAGAAGTTCGAGTAATAGAACATTTTATGAAACATAAGAGAATGTGACTACTTAATTTACTGAACGATCTGGTGGAATGAAGATAAAAATGTGGAGTATTAACCTAGTAGGTTTGTTGAAGGTAATAATATTTTTATGCAGGACTGCGTCTGAAATAAAAAGTGTTAAAAAATATTCGGTTAGATTAATTATATCACTTGTAAGGGTAAATTAAATATACTACGTCGTAGTAAAACAAAACTAGTGAAAGTTCACGGTCAATGATTGAAAAAAATAACAGGCTGTCAGAAATGTCCTTATCAACGGACCGTCAACAAATCGCTTTTTGATGGAATGATCAATATTGTCCACGCTACACTCCGATTATAATCCTTTTGCAAAATTTTGCTTATGAAAAAAATCCATTTACATTCCGCACCTACCTTATCTCTATTTCTACATATCGAAGTTAAGAATTAGGTAAATGTAAGATAACGTTTTGGACAAATTAAGGAGTTGAAGCGAAATATACGAGTTTCTATATAACTGAAAGTAATATTAAATTCAACATAATGTGTAGCACAGAACCAGATGACGACTGTTTTATATGCGAGGAGAGTATCTGCACGAGATGGATCATGTCGACCATTTGAATGCCGATGCTACAGCGTAATGTGCGGAATCATCTAATAAAAGTTAAAAATAATTTGCAGATGATTTGTAATATCTAATAAATAATCAATTTATAAGATATTGGCCGTTGACGAAGCCGTATTTTGTACAAGCAGCGCCCCGAAACGAGACTTTGGCATTCACCATGTTATTGAAATCAAGGTAATTTGAGAGCATTTAAAATTCACATTCTGGCACGCTAATGAGAATGATAAAAAAAGAATTAAATATTATTGAATGAATGCCTTAAATTGTCTCTTACTTGGAACCGAATCAAAAGAAATTGTAGTATGAATGTAGTAGAAATGTAGACAGGAAAACGACGACTGTAAAGCAAGTCTAGCCTCCATTACGCATATTCCGGCTGTGCTACGACACATTCAAGTTTCATAAGCACCATATTTGTCATTCCAACGCCCGGCGAGTCGCAAGTTTATTTGGTTACCGTTTTACGTGACGTGGCTGTTAAATGGAGACGCATGGCTCGGAGTGACCGAAATAGCTGCTGTACGGAGCAGGATGCGAGCGAAGAATCTCCAGGTTGTGATTCTTCAGTTCGTGGTAAGAATAATATGCGTTTATAAAATTACTTTTTAATGACAACATTTCTGAAGAATCCAGTGTCTTTGATGTTACACATGTACAATGAATTTCTAATTTTGTTTTCATACATTAAAAAAAATAATTTCCCCTTTTTTTAATATATAACAATTTTTGTAAATTTACAAAATTATTTATTCTGTCAACTGGTTCATGCACTGTCTCCAACTTTACGCAAAAGTGCAAAATTTCAGATCGATTGACAGGAAGAAGTGTTTAAATATCCATTAAATGATTTGTAGCAGACAGACAAACAAACAAGCAAACAACAAGAAGTGAAGTTAAAGAGAAGTGTTGTAAAAATAAGTGCGGTGTTTTTGTTCTAATTTTTGACAGAGTTCAAAAATATATTTTAAAAATCCGAGATTAGAAAATAAATACTCAGATTTAGAGTTTTATCTTTTAGTTGGAGAATCATGAGGCATAGAAGAAGATGATGTAAGGGGGTGGAACAACTAATTAAATTTCTCGCTTTCAATAAAGCTGATTTAATTTATGTAAAAAAATATACGTTCAAAAATTACTTTTTAAAGACAACACTTCCAAAGAATCCAGTTTCTCCAATCTTACATATGTACAACGAATTTCTCATTTAATTTTCGAATATTAAAAAAATTAATTTCTCACATTTTTTTAATATAGGTATACATTTTTTTATTATATAGGTAAATTTTTTAAAAATTTTTTATTCTATTAATTGATTCATGCATTGCCTCTGAATGGCTCGGAGTGACCGAAATAGCTGCTGTACGGAGCAGGATGCGGGCGAAGAATCTCCAGGTTGTGATTCTTCAGTTCGTGGTAAGAATAATATGTGTTTATAGAAGTACTTTTTAATGAAGAATCCAGTGTCTTTGATGTTACACATGTACAATGAATTTCTAATTTTATTTTCATATATTAAAAAAATAATTTAGTTTTTTTAATACATAAATTTTTTTGTAAATTTTCAAAAATTATTTATTCTGTCAACTGGTTCATGCACTGTCTTAGACTTTACGCAATTGTGCAAAATTTCAGATTGATTGGACAGGTAGAAGTGTGTCAAATATGGATTATAAGATTTGCAGCAAACAAAATTATTTTTAAAATTGTTTTAACATTAAATTTTTTAAATTATTTCTTCTGTCAATTGATTAAGGAATTGTCTCCAACTTTACGCAAAAGTGCAAATTTTCAGATTGATTGGACAGGGAGAAGTGTTGGAGAAGGTAATGGACAGGTGTTGTAAAAATTAGTGAGGTGCTTTTGTTCTAATTATTGACAGATTTCAAAAATATATTATAAAAATCCGAGATTAAAAAATAAATACTCGGACTTGGAGTTTTATCTTTTAGTTGGAAAATCATGAGACATACAAGAAGATGATGCAAGGGGGTGGAACAACTAATTAAATTTCTCGCTTTCAATAAAGCGGATTTAATTTATGTAAAAAATTAATACCGATCACAAAACAATTATAATCATTCAGTCATTTCCTCCTATCTCCTAAAAAATGTCCACTCTCTAAAAGGATCCGAGAACCTGTACTTATAGTGGCCCTGTGTTCTTTGATTTGATTATAATTTTTGACCTTCGAAATGCGAATAACACATTTGACATTTCCCACGTATTCTTTGGCCATTTATGTAAAGTTAGGTTAGGTTAGGCCAGATTATTTAGGTTAGTTTTTTTCAGGTTAAGGAAGGTTAATATGATGTCATATCGATTATTTTAACGCACAGCAGTCCAGATTTACAATTAGTTATTATTATTCAATTTCTGTGACCGATTAAACCAGGCTCTCGCTGCCTGGCGCATTCGCTGCCTAACTCAAATAACCCAAAGTAACATACGATCATGGACACTGTAAAGGAAAAAAATACAAGCAGTGAAATACAAACTTAAGAAAAAAATATTTCTTGAAACCAAGTTGCGCATAAGGGAGTGAGTTTAGGAGTAAATCGACGATTAAAATAAAGAGCGGATAGAAGAAGTGAAACAAAATGAGAGCTAAGGAGATGGAAGAGAGTTAAGGAAGTTAGAGGATGACATCGGACAGAGATATAAGGTCACCATGGGTGCTGCTTACTCCCCCGGGAAGATCCATTGCAGCGGGGAGGAAGGACTTTACCGAGATAAAAGGAAGAAAGCTTTAGCGGCAATAGTCACACAATATAAAATAAAATATAATATAATATATAATATGATATAATATAATATAATATAATATAATATAATATAATATAATATAATATAATATAATATAATATAATATAATATAATATAATATAATATGATAATGATTGGGTTACATCCCAAGAATCGCCAACAACTGACCACCAGCAAGTTTTGGCAACGAACGCAACTTCAATGGAATCACTACGAAAGAAATTTTTACGTTGAAGAAGTCATGATGAAGTATCTGCTTGCTGGAACACAGGCATAAGAGGTTCAATGTTCCCTCTTGAAGAAGCAGTAGCCTCCTATCAGGCGTGGGAGGAGCTGAAGGGTAGGAGGCTTGGGGAACGTTATAGCATCAGTACATAAAGCCTAGACTGGCCTAACTCCAAACATTGGGGAGCTGAGCTGTATTTTCTTCTATTGAGTTACGAGTGTTGTTGGCTGTTGTCTGCGAGTTTGAGCTCTAGCGCGCAAGTGTCCAAGTCTGAGTTTGGCAGACCTCGAGATAAATCCGAGAAAATTAGAGTCTTTGCAGGGAGAATGACTGGATCAGGGCCTTCAGTAGTGGTTAACCGCACTGAAACAACGCTGAAGTTCCCCTCGCGTCTTCTCCAAACGCTGGAGATCCTCTTACGCCATTTCCAAACAATGGAGTTATTCCTGAACCTTTTTCAAACGCTGTTGATCCTTGTACATCTTCTCTAAACAATGGAGTTATTTCTGTCCGCTCTTTAACGCAGGAGATCCTCTTACACTTTATTCAAACGACATTATTCTTTTTACATCTTTTTCAGAACCTTACATCTTTTTTCAGAATCTTACACCTTTTTCAGAATCTTACACCTTTTTCAGAATCTTACACCTTTTTCAGAACCTTTTACACCTGAACCTAATTTAAACGCTGAGGGTCCTCTTGCACTTTCTCCAAATAACGAAACTCTTCCTGCAACTTTTTCGAACGCTTGAGATTCCTATGCATCTTCTTCAAACAACGGAGTTTCATCTACTACTTTTCAAACGTTGGAGTTGCTCATGCAACTTCCCAGACGCTGGAGACCTTTTTGAATACTTACCAAACGCTGCATGGAGAACCTCTTGGGTCTGCTCCAAATGATGACAACGCACCTACACCTTTTTCTTATGCTAGAAATCGTTTTCGACCTTTTTTCAAGCATTCGAGATCGTCTGACACCTCTAAGCGCTGGAGATTCTCTTGGATATTCACCAATAGCTGGAGATAAAACTGATTTTGGCATTATTTTCGTGTAAAACTATCGTTTCACTTAACTACTTCACTTCATTCATTGGAAATAATATTGGCTCTTATACAACTATCAACTCACTATATATATTTATGCATATACTATCGCTTTTCACACGTACTATTTTCCATGTAAATACTATCGCATCTCGCACTTACTATTATTGCACGTGCATACAACGTCTCGATGTAAATAATATCGCTTCACGGGATTAACATCGTCAAAAGTACGGAAATCATCCTTTTAATGAAAACTTGATACATCAAAATCGCTAAGTTAATCAAGCTTATTAAAAGTATCGTATTCAAAAGTGTGAATGAAAACTTTCCCCGAAATTCACCTATATGAGTTTCAATCTTAAACTGAAGCCTTATGAATAGATACAATTTTCTTTTTGAAATTTAGCAAGTTCAGTTTGGGAAATATGCGTCTTCTCTCCGCAAATAATTTGCTCTGACCTTTGTTACCATGGCGCTCCGTTCCTTCATTGTAATTGCGGAATCAAAGATTATGTCTCAATCTACTTTAACAATTTATATGTTTAAAATTTGTTCGTATTTATTGATAGTTTTGCTTGTTGTACCGTATTTTGTGTCCAATATTCAATACTAGATGTTTTTCGCTCGATATTCACAACGTTCCGTGCTCCAAGTCAAAGGAGTGCCTTAGCTAAGCGTATTCTAATTTGATTTCATTCAGTCATCCCTTTAACATTTTTATGCATCGCATATACAAGGTTACTATTTCACGTTCATGAAAAATATCAGTATTCTAATATTCTCTCCCGAATATAAAAAAATATAATTACTGTATTTTTTAAGAAAATATTTGGGTTCCAGAATATCCCCAAGTTTGAACAAACTAACAGAAACATTTAGGAAAGACTTATTTGCTCAAACCTCATGAATGTTAACCCACGATGGGCATCCCTCAAGCCAGTGACTGCGTGCCTTGTAAGTATTACTTCCACAGCGCAGAACGCTTAACGTTAATAAGAAGACATGATCGACCAGATGAACACTGTATCTGCGTTCCAAAATCACTCTTCATTAAAAAGATAAAAACTTTAAATTCCACGTGAATAACATTATCATTATCATTACAAGTGAGGTTCCAATTAAAGTTTCCGGGTAAGATTGAAAAATGTCATCACAAGATTTGAGCTTGATGAGGAAAAACATTAAAAAATCGTTAAATTTTTCATCTTGAGAACAACGATTCATCTACTCTGAGTAACAAACAATTCAATCACACCGAGAAAGAGATTGTATCAAATAAAGACATATCAAAAGATAAGATAGCGAACAGGACATTCAAAACGCCGAGGGCTGAAGTAGCTGCGCCGCTCTCGCACCAGCGCGCGGGGGCCGAAATGCCAGCAGGTTTTAGCTGCCATTCGAGGACACTGGGCGCTGATTGGACGTCTGCGGAGGGAACCGAAGCGGAAAATTGGCACCGCAGTTTGTTCTTTGATACGCGGACAAGAGTGTGATGCACTCAGGCTGTGATGCAGGGCTGCAGAACATGGAGACGGGGGTGTGATGAGGGGAATTTTTGTTCAGATTGTGTGATGAGGTCGGACGTGCTGATGAATGAGGGTGATGGAGTTGAGGTGAATAGTGTAGTAATTGAGGAAGAAATGGGTATTAGTAGTATTTGAAAAGAAGTGTAGGAGTAGGAATAGATGAATTTATATGGTCGATTTAGCTAGTGTCTAACCATGCAATGAAAAGGATTAAACTCAAAGAT
Organism: Hyalella azteca; assembly: GCF_000764305.2. Classification (NCBI taxonomy): domain Eukaryota; kingdom Metazoa; phylum Arthropoda; class Malacostraca; order Amphipoda; family Hyalellidae; genus Hyalella; species Hyalella azteca. The sequence continues at coordinate 53,122 of NW_025943805.1, read as the reverse complement.
AACAAATAATATCGATATTGTTACATTTCTTGCAACGGGAAAATGACGTCAACGGGAAAGTTGAAGGTTACGTTGAAGGTAATCTTAACAAAGAAATTTGTGATTTGAAGTTAATAAATAATTTATCGAAAGTTAATAATAGGATTGCGTTGGGCGACGTTTAAATGAGCATAAAATTTTCTACCAATCGCAAGTCAACACCTAAGCGCGAAGAGGCTCTCAAACTCTACGGATACAACCCCGAACATTTAAGTAAGTCAGGCAACAACTCTCGCAGTCCCCATAATTTAAATGAAGATACATTCAAGATAAATATAAGCGAATACAAAGAAGAAAATATAGTCCTACAATTTTGAGATATGAATATTGATATTTGCAGGAAACGACTTGTAACTGATTGCTTGCATCGATGCCACAATATTCTTTCTCCGACAATATTACCTTCGACTCGAGATCAAATTTACAACTTAAACATAATAGGAATGGATGACTCATTGTTGCTTCTGGAGTTTTTATCCGCTCATTAAGTCAAACAAAACTCGTCATACCCATTTAATTTTACGAATCCTATTAAATCTTGCGTATCCAGTCGCATAACATAAAAAATACAAGAGCTTCAAAAGAAAGAGAATTAGGCAGCCTTTAATAGGCCATTCCGGACCAGTTTTTTGCAGTTAACATCCACGTTGTAGCTCCAAAAAGAGGAAGCATTAACAGGATGAACGAGATTAGGGGAACACCAAGCTAACAGTGGATAATTAACTCATTAAAAAAATAGGTTCCGTTATCTTGCTGTCATTGATTTTGATATAATGATTCACTGGATTATTAAGTTCGAGATTCTAGAGATGCATCAGATATTTAATTCGTTGTTGTAGAATAATAGATTATTTACAACACGGACCGCGTGCACCCCACTTCCCTTTTTTATATTAGTTCTTTCATTATTTATTCGGGTTAATTCACCATTTCACTTCGTCGAAAGTAAACTTTTCAGGTTATTTTGAGATACGATGGAAGCCGAAGTCTGTGCCGGAGCGAAGGAAGCGAAGGTGTGGGCGAGAGCCAATGGGAAGGCGGCAGCGTCGGCGTAATGATACCTATGGGAGTCCAGAGCTCAGACCTACACAAAGAACTAGAGCTCTCCAAAATACAGAGATTTCCACAGAGAAACTTTACAAAGCAGAGCAGTTTAGCGAGCCTCGCCACCGCACCTCGGCTGCCAAAGCGGCGATTGTGCCAGGAAAGCAGTCGCTGTATCATGGCCGCACTGGTGCTCTTAGGAGCGTTTCTTTAGCATTTTTCTAGTACGTAATAATTTTGTATTATGAAATAAGTAACAACAAAAGGGGTGGAATGCAAATAATAACGAACATCAGAGCATCAGGTTATGAATCAGAGTTGCATTTGTAACTGAAATGCATAGTATGCCAAAAATCTGGATATATATACACCATAAGCAGTAAAATTCGAAATCAATATTATAAATTGTAGCAGCAGTACATTAATCAGCACAAATATAAGTAGAAACAACACAAACAGAATAAAGAGCAGCAATAAGACAACATTCAAGAGTAGCAGCTACCACTCGGACGCCATGTCTCACGCGACATCAGCGGCAAATGAAGGCAAATAGAATAAAAGTGGACCGCCGTACAAATGGCATCCATATGAAGAGCTATTCGGTGGCATGTTGTTCCCTGACCCCAGGGACCTCACCAGTGATGTGCTCATGGGGGGCGTATGTCCCCCCTCATCTGCACCGACCCTTGATGCTTGGCTGTGGAGGCTGAGACCAAAAAGTGAGGATGTTTTGACAACGGACGATGAAGCGATTCATCGCAGACTGTGACACATTGAATAAAATATTGTATTGAAATAAAATCGGTTAAATAATGCTTTCCACATCTCTATTCAGGCTGCACTAAACATCCCACCATATCTTACAGCTGCTCTGCTCTCTTATTTGTTTCGACCATACGCCATTTCATCTCACTTTATCCTCACTTTCTCTTCGTCATACTTTGTTGACTTGAGTACCCTGTCCCTGGCGCTTATCAGCACATCCATTGTTCTGTAGTTTGCCCTAATAGAAACTCCACTTTTATTTCAGTAAGCACTTTCTTACCTTCATCAACAGTCACTTGTTTTCATCAAATATTTATTGCCCTGATTGCCCCTGATCTCTTGCCTTTATCAACTCACTTTTGCTATCATCAACGCCATTTTGTCCTTATTAAGTTTCTCTTGCCCTCATAAATTTTCTCTTGCCCTCATCAACTTCTTTTGTTCTCATCAGCTTTTTCATGTCCTCATTAACTTTCTCTTGCTTTATCAAATTTTCTTGCCTTATAAACTTTTTCTTGGTTCATCAACTCTATCTTTTTCTCATCAAGTTCTCTTGCCTTCCTTAAATTTCTTTCCCTCATAAATTTTCTCTTGTCCTCAAAAACTTTTTCTCGTCGTCATCAACTCTTATTTCCCCACAATTCCTGTAGGGCTTCAACAATCCCTGCTTCAATCCTCATTTAATCTTTCCATAGTCCATTAATCCAATATTTTTTTTATAATACATTCATGAACCGCTCATTTTCCCATCAACAACTCTCTTCAACACCCATCAGCTCTTCGCCCCCTTCGGGTGCTTGAGCTAGCCCTCTTATGTACCGCATCCTGGAGCAGCGGTGCCACTCCCCGCAACGGCGCAACCGAGCGGCGTGACNTTACTATTCTTGCATCAGAATCATATGGTACAACAATTGATTACTATTCATGCATCAGAATCCAGGAGTGTAACAATTGATTACTATTCATGCATCAGTTTCACGTAGTGCAACAAAGTTCAACAATTGGTGACTACTGACCATTCAGGCATACAGCATCGCGAAGTCAAACAACTGATGAAAATTTTTACATCAGTATTGCGAATTGCAACAACTGACGTGTAGAAGTTGTTGCATAAGGTTTAAGCCATGCGTAGCTGATAGATTCTAACGATATCTTTCCGTCAGTTTCAGTAATCATAGAATCGGTCAGTTTAGGCAATTATCACCCATCAAATGTTGAGAATTCACCATCATGAGAATTGAAAACGAAAATTTTTTGTAAAATCGGTCTATGAAATGAAGAGTAACGTCAGAACAGCGTTTTTGACATAATAAAACGTTGTTTACGTTACGTTGTTTACGTTACGTTGTTGACGTAATAAAAATCTCCGTAAAAAATAAACTCTTGGAATTGGACACGATTGGTTTTGTAGAAGATGAACTTGAGTTCAAGACATTCTTTGCCATGATATGGACTAATATAATATTCTAAATGTAACATTCCTAATGATACAAATCACATGATATTATTCAATCATAGCAGGAAACACATACTTTAAATGTAGAGATTTTTTTTCGTTTCGCCACAGAAAAATTACATTAGAGGGTTAATCGTAACGAACACGGGGTAATAACGAGAAAAAGGTAAACAAAAAACGTACTTGATGATTTCTATCTTATATAAAGAAAAGCGACTTAATGGTGAACACACACATTTCATCGTACGAGGATTGCTACCTTATACACGAAATGTCGACAATAATGTGAACACAGACATTTCATTGCACAAGGATTGCAACATGATACAAGAAATCCCGACTAAAGGGTGAACACACATTTCATCGTACGAGGATTGCTACCTGATTCAAAGAATCCCGACAAAAGGGCTAAACGCCAGTACTTCAGCACACAAGGATTGCTACCTGATACGAAGAGGCCCCAAAGAAAGGCTCAACAAAGACTGCTTGCAATCTCAGGTTTAAGCCTCGGCGAGCGACTTTCGGCGGTCGGCAGCCAAAGTTGAGTTTGTGAGAGGTCGGTTTTGTGGCAAAAGCGCGTAAAGGCGAAAACATTTCGCTGCAAAGGCGAAACTTGTTGTGGCCAAGCCTTGATGGGCCATAGGAGGCTCGTGCTGCGAGAGTGGTTGAGAGTCCGGCTATCTTGGGGTTTTCCCGCTACATTGCAACAGCGATATTCTCAAGAGCCTTGCAAGATTGCCTCTGAGTGGCAACACCGACTCAGCGTGTCGGCAGCATTAAGGCGTTCTTCTAGTAGGAGAAGCAGCGTACTGAACTGTTCTCTAACAAGGAAAAACTTATTACTTTAGTGCTTAGTTTTCACGTACTAATAACTAACTGTTTCCTACTACAAATATACGCGCTAACAACGTGTTCTTCTACTTTCAAGTGTCATATATCAAGCTCACAAGCTGTTCAAGCTCTTCCATGTCAGGTCACAGATCTCTGTTGTTAAATATGGCCGACATGGGGGCATTGTCACTGTAGACAAATGAATTTCGATGAGAAAATGTTATTTCCAATAAATCAAATGAGGAAACAATAAATCCGGCTTCAAGATAAATCGAATATATCCAAAGCTTACCAACTTACCAGTCCTTGAACCTGAGTACGCGCACCATTCGCTGGAAGTTACTGACTCGTAAAGAACTGGGCGCGCGAGACGTGCTTAATCAGTGCCACTACCGTCAGATAATCATTATAGATAGTGAAGATATTATTCATAATAGATATTCTTGCAAAAATAACAATGATGTATACGAGGGAAAGGAACAGTCTATTTCCTCTTTCACGGATCACATACTTGCGGATAAGACGGAAAATTTGTTCGTGTGACGGAAAAATCGCACATTTTATATATTCAAAGTCTTACGAGAAATTCAAATTAATAATAATGAAAAAATAAATGGAGTAGCAATGAAAAATATAAAACTTTATTAAACAATTCAAAATCACGAAATCGCACTTGACTGGCAGAACAACAGCGCCGTATTAAGGGTATGATCTCCTACATAAATGATAACAACGCGCGCCATAACCAACGCTGGACTGGCAGAACAACAGCGCCGTATTAAGGGTATGATCTCCTACATCAATAAGAACAACACGCCCATAACCAACGCTGGACTGGCAGAACAGCAGCGCCGTATTAAGGGTATGATCTCCTACATCAATAAGAACAACACGCCCATAACCAACGCTGGACTGGCAGAACAGCAGCGCCNGCTGGTGGAGTGGGCTGGTGGAGTGGGCTGGTGGAGTGGGCTGGTGGAGTGGGCTGGTGGAGTGGGCTGGAGGAGTGGGCTGGTGGAGTGGGCTGGAGGAGTGGGCTGGAGGATTGGGTTGGAGGAGTGGGCTGGAGGAGTGGGCTGGTACGCATTTAGACGCATCACGTCATGACGGCAGACATGACGCGTGAAGACGCATGCATGCAGCGGACGGAGCGTGACGCACGCCACACGTACGGCCGCCATAACTCGTGTGCCATAATGCGGCGCATTACTGACATTAATGGGGAGGGGTGGTGGTGATGGTGGTGATGGTGGTGGCGGTGGTGGTGACGTAGCCTTCAATCCCCCACCCCCTACCTCCTCTCTGTCCCTCTTCATCCCCCCCATCCAGCTTTTTCCCCATCCCCCTACCCCCCGAGCTGCTGGGGCTAAGTGACGGAGTGGCCCCCGTAGAGTTCCCCCTGCAGGGGCTGACCGAGGAGAACCTACGTTTGTAGACCAGCAAACAGATCCTTAGCAATTGGGCGATGCAGACCTAAAACTAGCAGGCTGGGCATGGACAGACCTTAAGCAAGTAAATCTTCTAGACACTAAACAAAAAAGACAAACAGAGCCTATGAACACAGATTAAGCATATCGACAGACCCTATAAAAGTAGGGCTGGCGGACCCTTCTACTTCAGCGCGATTAGGCTCTCCTCGTGTATTGCAGTTAGATTCCTGCTAATTCGGTGCGATTAGACCTTCCTCCTTAATTGCGGTTAAACCCTGCTCCTGCGTGCAGTCACACCCCGCCCTTTGCAGTGCGATTAGATCCTTGTCATGTCCTTGTGTTAAGTTCAGAACGTTCTCGTACATGGTCATGCTGATGCGCGGCCATCGTCGTCTACCGTCCGCAAGCCGTCGATAGGCTTGATATTCGTCGTCCTTGCCACCGGTGTCCGGAGCTTACGCTGAACGTGGCTATCGCGTATCTGCCCACATTTGAGCCAGGTGATGCAAAAAATGTAATACTGCCCAGTAACGATATTCCTTTAAACTCAATAGACCTCTCACAGTGATTCAACTTTTAATCGTCAACATCTTCACCACATAGACTGCATTCAAAACAAACGTGTGCAAGACAATTCCGCGAGCCAGCAGCATCGCAAATCATTTTTTCTCAGCACATCTACAAATAAACTTGAGATTCACGCGTTTACATCTTGTCTAGCTATTGATTATTATACGGAAGACCGGAGATCAGGTGGTGTTCGGGAAGCGCAGCGTAGTTGATTTTATGTTCATGTGAGGATAAAGCGGGTAATGGAATCTGATCCTGCGTCTCGGCAGCGCTGCTCTGGCAGATCCGTTCCTGGGCCATTCGAGGTACGGCTAAACATGGGCAACGCATTGAGCGATGTTAGTGTTGCTGGATGTTAGTGTTGCTAGATGTTAGTGTTGCTAGATGTTAGCGTTGCTAGATGCTGGTGTTGCTAGATGTTAGTGTTGCTAGTTGCTGGTGTTGTGTTGCCAAAGTGTTGTGTTAGTGTTGTGTGGCCTGTTAGTGTTGCTAGAGGTTAGAGGTATTGCTGGATGCCGGTTCTGTCCACAGTTGAAACGACTTCTTTTTTTCTTTTAAAAATAATCAGAATATTGGTTTAAAATGAAAATAGAAGCTATATAACTTTTGCAAAGTTTCGGACAGCCTTGTTTCAATGTTGGATGAGTGACACATAAATTAATTTTTTACATTTAAATCCTTACGTGACGTTTCAATACTCAAAGAATCGACAATTAACAATTTAACCTAACTTTCTTAGAATTTCTTCTAGCTTCATCATATAGCACTTTTGTGATTAAATTGTATAGATAATATATAGATATATTTAAATTTTTCTTTACAGAAGGAACACTGATGAATCGTCATTATGTAAATACATACATTGAATTTCATAAACTCTTGAAGTTACAGAACCTGATAAAGCGGGCTAATCTTATTTTGCAATCCAATGAAAATGCAGTGTACTATAAAATCTACTGTAGTCCGCCGGCCAATAAAACGGAAGTCGCATCTATTTTTTATGGCGAGTTTTCGATTACGTGCTTTTGTGGTCGGAGATTCAACGTCAATGAAGCGATCGTTAAGCAACGTTTAAAATTTTTTAAAATTAAAGCTCATGGTAGGTGGTTGAAAAACTTGACCTGAGTAAGCAAATAATTTTCAAGAATAATTCGATGACGTTCGTTCAAACTTTAAGTAGTTATATGATAAACAATCTGCAATTGATCGAATTCACACACTGAACAGATGAAAAAAGTTTGTTCGGCATCAAATAATCGGAAAACGGCGATGGTTCAACGTGAAATTTCGGTTAGCTCGTGTCTCGCTCTATTTTCGTCACTTTTCGACGTCGATTTGACAGGGAATTTTATTTGATAAACAATGCAACATAATATAAACTCATAGTCCACTTTGTTTCAATTTCGCGGATCTAGTACGTAGGTCGGCGTTATACCGCTCGCTTGGACAGCATACTTCGTGATGCTTAAGCCATACAAGAGAGCAAAACAAAACTTGTGCCTGCAAAATTTTTTAATTCTAGCTAAGAAGCTATTAAGAAACCCCTTATACTTTTAGTTATTACCGACCTAATGATCGTGCGCAACAAGTTCGCGCAAGTGCTTCATAAGGCCACTCATTCGTCCTAAGATAATTCCGCACGCCGAATTCCTAAGACAATTCCGAATTCATTTCGGACCGCACGCAGGGCTAGATACCAAATGAACTACTGAATTAACATGCAGACTATCGCACGAGGATAAATAATTGTGTCAAATTTTAAAGAAAAGAAGACAGCAAGAGGAAACGTTTGGCGCGCAGGGAGTCTATCTAATTCACTTAGGCGATAAATCCATGTTTAGATCATGGATTGCATATACAATGTTAGCGTTCGCCGCACAGCAAGTGTGAATGCAGCAGCCGATTCCAAAAAAAATTAATTTCTAATCATCGCTTCAATCCTGTCTCCATTGGATCTTACTGAGCGATACCTCATTACATGGAAATGCTTGCAATTTGCACTGTTCATTCATGTTCCTTATACTGACGTGACTGACATGGTAGGCGGACGTGAGTAAACTTGATTTTTCTGACGTGACGGTCCGAACCTCAGATGCCTGAGCCCAAGTGTTCCGTGAACCAGCCGATGCACGCATAAATACAATGCACTTCTTGGTATCAACTTCCTTTAGAACGCAATCTTTGTAAAAATTCCGAGGAGGACGATGAAATTCGGTAAAAACCATTCATTAAATTGATCGGTACTTTCATTTGCATCTTTCGTAAATTGCAGAATCCTCTACAATGAAATGAGATACAATTCATCAATTCATTAAAAAATGTTCTCCCTCAACCCCTTACAACCACACTGGTGCCTTTTCGTCCCTATACCGGCCCCCACCGACAGTCCCCCCACCTCCTTATTCCATGCGGGAAAAATGTTAAAATTTGTGGCGTGCGGCGCAAAAGTTAGCCAAGCAGCGCCACTTTCTCCTCTCTAATGGCTACCTGAGACTGCCACTCAACGCAAGAGCTTTTACGACCGCAAAAATATCCTCTAAATGAACGCTATAAAAACCTGCTGGCTCATCAGCCACCGCCCCCATGCAGCGCCTTCGGCAGTGCCTCGTGCAGCAGCAGCTTCTGCAGCAGCTTCTGCAGCAGCTTCTGCAGCAGCTCCTGCAGCAACTCCTGCAGCAGCTCCTGCAGCAGCTTCTGCAGCAGCTCCTGTAGCAGCTCCTGCAGCACTTCCTACAGACCCTCCTGCTAAGCATTCAGCAGCGCCTCCTGCAGCATCTTTTATGGCATTTTATACAGAGGCTGTTGCAGAACCTCCTTTACAGAACCAAAGGATAAATCAAAATGGATAAATGACTAACTGAGAAGGAATGATTTTTCTACCATTCGAAGTTATGATAAAAATTCCGCAGAAGAAGATTTCAGCATGTCCCTGTTAAGAAATGAACAGAATCTGCAGCCTGCACTGCCTGGTCAGGAAAGCCTCGCAACGTTCGAGAGTGATTTGGTATAGGAAGGCTTACGTACTGCAAGACATTGCCACTAATAAAGGTTAAATATCAAAACAATTCATTAGCAAAATATTTGATGAAATGGAGTGATATGAAACAAAAAATGCATGACACCCATGATGCTTCGAATATTGGATTGTATTTTGATGGATGAATTTCAGTGAGAACAGCAAAACTAATTTCGAGGGATGAGTGCTTCATTGAATACAAGTTTGTGCAAGGGCGATGACTTCCTAAAGAAATTTTTGTTAAAACGTATAAGTTAAGTTGAATTTGAAATAATTTAATCTAATTTTTCATTTTATATTATTTATTATTATTTAGGGACTCTTAGAAACAAAAATGTATTTTAATAGAATATTTACATAGGAGAATTTTTTTTGATAATTTTGGAATAAGCTAGGGAGCTATGAAAAATTGATCATCTGTGATGGCGCTGTACAATTATAAAGATTGGGAAATATTTTTTAACCTTATAGTATACAAACATATACAAAATTGTGAGCTGTTCCCATTACGGCGATTTTTAAAACATTTTCCAATTATTACATGTGAGTAAAAATATTGAAATTCTGCGAAAAGATTTGTCTGTTGGAACAAGGTTTTTTGCAAACGATTTATAAAATGATACATAAAAAAACTATAAAATAGAATCTCCCGTTATTACTGATCTATACTATAGAGTCCCACCTAAAGCTGGGACACAATGAGCCGCACTTAAAGAGACCCGCCCCCTCACACGGGCCAGGAGGGCAAGTGGGTCCAGCGGGTCACATTAATGTGGCTGTGAGTGAGCAATCGATCATGAAATATAAACGTGAACTGCAGGTCTTCCCGAGGGCAGCGAGGGACGAGGCCTCTGCATCGTCGAGGGCAGCGAGGGACGAGGCCTCTGCATCGTCGAGGGCAGCGAGGGACGAGGTCTCTGCAGCGTCGAGGGCAGCGAGGGACGAGGCCTCTGCAGCGTCGAGGGCAGCGAGGGACGAGGCCGCTGCATCGTCGAGGGCAGCGAGGGACGAGGCCGCTGCATCGTCGAGGGCAGCGAGGGACGAGGCCGCTGCAGCGTCGAGGGCAGCGAGGGACGAGGCCGCTGCATCGTCGAGGGCAGCGAGGGACACCGGCTTGTCCCTCCCGACAGGACGAAGGCTCGACGATGGCCTCGACCGTCTAACCATTGATGGATTAATAATCAATTGATGCCCCTACTGTTACCGCCTCCTGTTGCGCTACTGGTGCTACGCCGTATTGTTGTTCATGAGACTTTGTGTTAACTTTAAAATTATTTTTTCTTTTAATTTTTGGTCGTCTGGTCCTCTTGCTTTCCTCCTGCTACCCTCTATCTACAGCCCGCACTTTGCTGCCATAATTCAATACTTTCAATTTAATATCCTACTACTAATTCTTTCACTCTCCATTTAATCCTGCTGCTATTTTTTCAGTTACCCTCATCTGTTGACTCACTTCTGTTTACCTACTCCTACTCCTATATTTCCCAGCCACGTTAGTTCCTCTTGTAGCAGAACTCTTGCCTACTCTTGGCATTATTATGGTTATTTTATTATCACCATAATCTTTTTTTCATGTGAAGCCACAGTCCTTATAGCCTTTTCCTACTACCCTCCTGTATTACCTTATCTCTGTAGCCTCCTGTTGCCCTGCTTCTGTTAGCCTCCTCCAGGAGCCCTCTTTCGTAGCCCATCTGTCTCCATTATCACTCGTCCTGCCTCAACCCTCATCCCCTTCCTCCCCCTTCCTTCACTCATTGCCTCCCTCACCCCCACATATACCGTTCTAGCTTTTCCTTATCCCATTCCATACTTCGCCGGCATCATCTACATTAAAAGTCAACTTGTCGATACCTGAAAAATTATACAGGTTACTTTCTCACCACACTTCCTTGGATCGCTTCTCAGCGACTTAGAAAAAAAAAAACACCCAACGACCTAGTCATTGAAAAAACACCCAACGATCTAGTCATTGAAAAAAATCCAACGACATGGCACTGAAAAAACACCCAACGACCTAGTCATTGGAAAAAAACTTTCAACGACTTATTCATTAAAAAACCATCCAACAACTTAGTCAATAAAAAAACACCCAATTGCTTGGTCACAGAAAAAATCCCTGAAGAGAAAATACAGAAAATACACAGTATGCATCCTGTTCAACAAACTATTTTCTGCTGTCGTCACGTTTGGTGAAGAGTTGCTCTGGAGATAAGAGGTTACCAGAGAAGAGTTAGTCTGGGGATGAGAGGTTACCGGGAAATAGTTTGTCTGGAGATGAGGGAGAAGAGATAGCCTGGAGATGCGAGGTTACCAGAGAAGAGTTAGTCTGGAGATGAGAGGTTACTGGAGAAGAGTTTTAGTCTGAAGAGAGGTTACCAGAGAAGGGTTAGTCTGGAGATGAGAGGTTACCGGAGAAAATGTTTTCAGGAAAAGAAGGTTGTCGGGAGAAGAGGTTGTCTGGAGAAGAAGTAGTCTTGAGAAAAGGTTGTCTGAAAAAGAGGCCAGAAGGCTCTGCAGGTTGCCGGCGCTGTTAGGAAATTCGTAAGCGAGTAGCAATGCAAAAATTAAGACAGAAATGATGAGAGAATGAGCCGGTTTGTACAGACGAATGGGTTGGCAGTTCATGAGTAATATACGCTACATGATCAAAGCTTAGCAGCTGTCGAGTCTGACTGTACCCGAACAAAGATTTTCAGTTCACGGAATTAGGTGCGCAAATGCAGGGCGGGCCATCGTTGGGCTGTACGTGCGTGGAAGCAATCGCTCGGAAGATCGGTTTATTAAGAGCACGCCAATAATTGCCTGTCACCACATCAGCGCCAGCAGCCTTCACTGCCATGAGGGAACTGTAGGGCCAGATAGTCATGTAAATGTGGCGTGAACCTGTTGGGCCACATCGAGTCATGTAAATGTGGCGTGAACGTCACAAGGGAAATGTGGGGCCACATCGAGTCATGTAAATGTGGAGTGCGCGTCACAAGGGACATGTGGGGCTACATCGAGTCATGTAAATGTGGAGTGAACGTCACAAGGGACATGTGGGGCCACATCGAGTCATGTAAATGTGGAGTGAACGTCACAAGGGACATGTGGGGCCACATCGAGTCATGTAGATGTGGAGTGAACGTCACAAGGGACATGTGGGGCCACATCGAGTCATGTAGATGTGGAGTGAACGTCACAAGGGACATGTGGGGCCACATCGAGTCATGTAGATGTGGAGTGAACGTCACAAGGGACCTGTGGGACCACATCGAGTCATGTAAATATGGAGTGAACGTCACAAGGGACCTGTGTGGCCACATCGAGTCATGTAAATGTGGATTGTACGTCACATTTACATACACGTCAGGGACATGTGGGGCCGAGCGTCACAAGAGAGGGCCACATCAAGTTTAAAATAACACTAAACAAAGTTGACAATGAGGTCTGGTTTGTCTTCATACAAAAGGGACATTGATTTAACTAAATATAGAAGACAGTTCCCACACACAAGAGGATCTGATCGATCATCGTGCAAATTTTTGCATCGGATCACGAGTTTCATTGCAAAATTAGTTCATTAGAAAAATACTTGCAGGGCAAACGTAATAATTTTAAAAAATATGATAGGTTCAAAAATTAGTCTTTAAATCCTTTAAGCGAATGAACATTACGAGTAATGCTTTACTTTTGAGATTTATAAAAGAATAGTCAAGAAATTAAATGCATTTATGCAGCTCCTCGTTAAAATTTGAGGCGAACGTAAGTAGAGTACAAAGCGCATCTCAAGTCGAGCGCATTTTTGTCGGTAAGACTTTAAGAAGTGCAGCCTCAGCCTCAGAAGGCGTATTAGTCGCACGTAAGTTCTTTAAAATCTTTTTAGCAGGCAAGACTAAGCACATATTTATTTTACGCAGGTTTTTCAGTATTCAAAAAGGTGATTTAACCAGCGCGGGCATAGCTAGCGCAGGTTTTCCTTTTTGAAGTTGATGAATTCAACCCACACATGTTTATTTTGCACAAGATTACAGAGTACAAATGTCTGGTTTGAACCAACACATGTTAATCTAGTGCATTCTTTTGAGTTTATAAATGTGTGGTTCGAACCCATTCATGTATATAACGTGCACATGTTTGCCCACTCAAGAAGCCAGCCCACTCATTTCCATCTTGCCCACTCCGTTGCCCACTCAGCAGACGAACTCAACACTCAGGCTTTGAGCGAACCTGGGATAAGCAACGGTCGTGTATAGGGTGTGCCTTGTGCGGGCTCTGAGGGCTCATTTGAGGGACAGTTTTTGGGGAGGTTTTGTCGAAGAAAAGGGGTTGCTGCGGGGAGGGTTGCTGGGGGGAGGGTTTGTCGAGGGAAGGGTATGTCGAGGGGAGGGTTTGTTTAGGGAAGGGTTTGACGAGGGAAGGGTTTAGTGAGGGAAAGGTTTGTCGAGAGAAGGGTTTGTCTATGGAAGGGTTTGTCTAGGAAAAGGGTTGTCGAGGGAAGGGTTTGTTTAGGGAAGGGTTTGGTGAGGGATGGGTTTGCTTAGGGAAGGGTTTGGCGAGGGAAGAGTTTGTCGATGGACGGGTTTGTCGAGATAATAGTTTGACGAGAAAGGGTTTAATGAGGGAAGGTTTTGTCGAGGGAAAGGTTTTTCGAGGAAATGGTATGTCGAGGGAAAGTTTGTCGCGGAAAGCGTTGGTCGAGGGAAGTGTTTTTCGAGGAGAGGGTTAGTCGAGGAAAGGGTTTGATAAGGGAAGGGTTAATCGAGGGAGAAATTAAGACAGTTAAAGGAACTGATCTCTGGGCTGAGACGTTGGGTGTGTTCATTGCTGAAAAGTTAACAGGAAGGCTTTCTTTATGGGTTCAGGAGGGCTCAGGAGGTAGGGTTTACTGAATTAATTCAGGATAGTTCAGGAGGAAGGGTTCACTCAAAGGAATCAGCAGGGCTCAGGAGGAAAGGTTTACTCGACGGGTTTAGCAGGGTTCACGAGAAAGGGGTCGTTATTAGCGGAGCGCGGCTTAAGCGCCACCGCCATGCATAACGCAAGCCGAGGTGGGAGTTTTGTGTCTGAAACGTGGGAGCTGGGTGGTGGTGGGGAAGCTGGGTGGTGGTGGGGGAGCTGGGTGGTGGTGGCTGGTGAGCTGGGTGGTGATGTTGTTGAAAGTTCGGTAAATAAGAAAATTAGTCGGCATATAGAGGCCTTTGTTCTCCTATATGAAGTGGGAATCACAATATCCAATATCGGATCCAATTGTTAACATTTTAGGTACGGTACGAAACAAATTCTTATACCTAGCAAATGTTACACAAGATTCACGTATATTGTCACTATATCAGAACATAGTTTACGTATAGGTACGCTACTTAAAACAGTAATTTCAAAAGACATGATGAATTTTATGAAGCTCATTCGTTAAAACGAACGAATTTTGGAATAACTAATTATTACAAATTGATTGAAAATCATCCACACACCCACCGACGTATGGTTGATGTGACGTCCACACACTTTACGCATCTTATCCGTCGGATGTGTAACCGTCTGAAGTGTAACCGTCGGGTGCGTAACCGTCGGGTGTGTAACCGTCTAAAGTGTAACCGTCGGGTGTGTAACCGTTGGGTGTGTAACCGTCTGAAGTGTAACCGTCGGGTCTCGGGTGTATTAACCGTCATTTAATAAGACTACGACTTTAGCTGCCGGGTCGAGCCGTGCCGGATTAAGCCTCGCAACTTGTCCGGCTTAACGCATCCGCAGTGTCGTGGCGCGACAGCCACGCTGACTCCCGCTAACGCGAACCCGACAACCGGAAACCCGGCAAGAAATCGCGAGCTGATCTCCGCGGTTGAACGCGCGCTGAAGATCTGCGGCATTTTGCGGATCGCGGAGTCGGCGAACATCGAGACACAACAACCTGCACTCAAAACAAAACTGAGATTTGGTCCTGAGTAGCGACTCACTTTTAGCTATTGTGTGGGTCATCCTAACCCAGTTTTGTCCCGGCTGCAGAACGTATCTGAAATACGTGCAAGAAGTATGTATGTCACTATTTGGAAAATTTGAATTCAATCAATTTTTATTGAGGCCATGGTTTGAGGCGTGCGTCGCCCGCGGAGTATTGTGGGTAGCGTGAATACTGATGTATAAATTACACTTAAATACTGAATACCACTTGAAATACTTGGGTAAAAATATTGGTTTTTGAATATAGTTACGAATAAGTAGCGTGCATGATCATTATAAATATTAGGCTACTATGTTTAATTGCTCAGAATAATACATAAAATAAAGAGTTGACTTGGTGGTCAAGTGAAAAGTTCGGAGGGGGGTAATCGGTGGCTTACAGAAATCAAACTGCTTTCGTTTAGAAAATGTAGAGAATCAAACTGCTTTCGTTTAGAAAATGTAGAGAATCAAACTGCTTTCGTATAGAAAATGTAGAAAATCAAACTGTTTTCGTATAGAAAATGCAGAAAATCGAACTTATCTCGTATAGAAAATGTAGAAATCAAACTGATTTCTTATAGAAAATGTAGAAAACCCAACTGCTTTCGTATTGAAAATGTAAAATTTCGAAATTATTTCGTATAAAAAATGTTGAAGTCAAACTGCTTTCGTATAGAAAATGTAGAAATCAAGCTGCTTTCGTATAGAAAATGTAAAAAATCCAATTGCTTTTGTATAGAAAATGTAGAAAATAAAACTTATTTCGTATAGAAAATGTAGAAAACCAAACTGCTTTGGTAAAGAGAATGTAGAAAATCAAACTGCTTTCGTATAATAAATGTAGAAAATCAAGCTCTTTCTTAGTATAGAATATAGACATCACTTAAAATTCATGTTATGAGTATCTAAATCAGTGAGAAACCGGGCATAAAAAATGAATAAACAAGAAAACACGAAGGTTAAACTGCACGAATGCAATAACTAAATGAAAATGAAAGTACGAGTGTAAAGAAGGGAACATATTAAATAATGTATGACGATAATTGACTTCATACATTAGTTAATACTATAATTTAGTACAGTTAATACGACAATTTTAATGGATTTAATAATGTAAGTAGATGACAATGAATATAGGTACTTGCATTAGACAATTATTCGAGGCTTAAGAGCACATGTAGTATTGAAAAAATTGATTTGAGGGAATGAGAATTAATCAAAGCACGAGGGTAAAGATTATATGTATTAATCAAGACACGATGATACAAATTATATGCATTAATCAAGATACGAGGGTCAAGATTATATGCATTAATCAAGATACGAGGGTAAGAGAACCATCTCGTAATTAGTGGCAGGCAATGGCGCGAGCAATAGATGGGCTTTGCGGCAGCGAATGTAAAGGAAATCGATGCTGGCCAAAAACAAGACTCCAGCCGCCGCTGCCTGTACACAATGATACGCGTACTTAGGCCTCCACGTGAACTTAGGTTGCTAATTATACCTAGACCGCTACTTGGGCTTAGGCCGCTACTTGGGCTTAGGCCGCTATTTGTACATAGGGCCTACTTGTACTTAGACCACTAATTGGTACTTAATATTATGCCGTAACTTGTATTTAGGCCGTTACTTGTACTTAGGCCGCTACTTGTCCTTAGGCCGCTACTTGTACTTATAGGCCGCTACTTGTACTTACAGGCTGCTACTTGCACTTAGACCGCTTCGTGTATACTTAGACTGCTACTTGTACAAAGCGAGTTTTGATAGTACGACCCCCAGATAACGGAGCGTAGCCTAAATTATCATAAGGCAGCAGGGAAAGCGAAATGCCTCTAAAGAATTTGATGTTCAAGAACAGGACACGAAACTAAACGAGTAAAGCTATAACTAATGAAACAAAGTTCATGGGGGGTCATTATTTGGTAGATATCAAATCAGGGCAAGGTTTCAAAGAGTTCAGGATTATAAACAATCGAGTTCCGGAAGTTGTTATTCGCATAATGAAAAACATGGCACTTACAAATAAAGCAAGATAAATTCCGATGGGATCGATCAAATGCATTGAAAATCTAATTGGCTCCAAAAGGGATCAATTAATTTGAAATATATTTTAAGCTTCCATGCAACAATTAGAAGTACGGCGATAAAAAGATTGGGCAATCTTTGAAAGAGAGACAAGGAAAATTGTATACTAAGAAATTGCAGTGCGTAGATTCTGCGATATTAGGAGTCGGATAGCATGGAAAATTTAAATCCCTTATAAGTTTTTAAATGCGCCGATATCAGCGTGGCCCGACTGGGATATGGCCCAAGGACATTTTGATAAATTCAAATGTACTGATCAGCAATGTACTGATCAGCAGCAATTAATTTGAAAATTAGTGTTTCTCTAGATTTTTTAATGAGCACTTACATTATTTGAGGCGATACCAAATAATTACTTTGGTTTCCCTAATATTGCAGGGACAATTGAAACAGCAAAAAAACTTTGATGAGTTGATTTATCTGAAACAAATGCAACTACGTGAAAAAACTGAAGCGTAAAATTCGCTGACGGACAGAAAATTGCAAAAGGCTTGAAAAGTAATGTCGTAATCGAAGGCTCATTTGGGACCTTCACAGTCGGCTCTCCCGGCGGGTCCATTAGCGAAAGAAGTTTCTGCATAAGCGCAGAGCTTTTGCTGCCGTCGATACGTCGCTTCGGTTGAGTGAAAAACGATGCCTGGCTTCGCATCTCAATGGCATCGCACTCTTTGATGCTCGAACCAAGCGGCTGTGATACGCGCGTGATGTTCTTAAAATTACCTACGCTTTTTGGCGATCACTTTCTCGCGTTACGCTGCGCGAGACGTCAGCGTCACTTTGATGTCAGTGCTGAAGCTACGAATTAATTTTTATCAAATTAATTCCTATCGATCAGACATGTTTCGTAAATCACATTCGAATTTCATCACGTTTCCAAAAATTTCGATCACTCAAAATTCTCAATAAACATTAATATGAGCTCCAGGTTCGAAAATCTCAATAATAGATTTCCTTCCCCAACCCTGAACCTTACCCAAATATTGACCCACTCAGCCCCACCCCATCGAATTTCCCAACCCACATTTCCCTCTTACGGTAAACGCGTCAAAAAGCTAAGTAGTAAAGTTTTGAAGGCAGCCGCCTGCCGGGCTGTAAAGGAATCACCCACCTGCCAGGCTGTAAAAAAGTCAGCCGCCTGCAGTGCTTTAAAGAAGGCAGCCGTCTGCCGAGCTTTAAAAGAAGACAGCCGCCTGCTGGGCTTTAAAGAAGGCAGCCGCCTGCAGTGCTTTAAAGAAGGCAGCCGTCTGCCGAGCTTTAAAAGAAGACAGCCGCCTGCTGGGCTTTAAAGAAGGCAACCGTCTATTGAGCTTCAACGAAGTCAGCCGCCTGCCGGGCTTCAAAGAAGGCAGCAGACTGTTGGGCTTTAAAGAAGGCAGCCGCCTGCCGGGCTTCAAAGAAGGCAGCAGACAGTCGGGCTTCAAAGAAGGCAGCAGACTGTCGGGCTTTAAAGAAGGCAGCCGCCTGCCGGGCTTCAAAGAAGGCAGCAGACTGTTGGGCTTTAAAGAAGGCAGCCGCCTGCCGAGCTTTTGTAGAAGAGTCCGATAGTTCCGATAGCCAAACTGCTGATACTGATACTGTTGTTGCTGCTCTTGTTGATGCTGCTCTTGTTGTTGCTGCTCCTGTTGTTGCTGCTCTTGTTGATGCTGCTCTTGTTGTTGTTGCTCTTGTTGTTGCTGCTCTTAATTGTTGCTGCTCTTGTTGTTGCTCTTGTTGTTGCTGCTCTTAATTGTTGCTGCTCTTGTTGTTGTTGCTCTTGTTGTTGTTGCTCTTGTTGTTGCTGCTCTTGTTGTTGCTGCTCTTGTTGTTGCTGCTCTTGTTGATGCTGCTCTTGTTGTTGCTGCTCTT
>NW_025943805.1:0-34007 GCF_000764305.2 Hyalella azteca | reverse complement strand
TAGGAGTACTTCCTAATTAAATTTTGAATACTGCAAAAAGAAAATAAATGGAATTTTTATAGCGGAACCTACAAATAAACTAGTATACATTGAATTATCGGCCTTATTTGTTCTCGGATTTGGCCGATTTTAGGCAACCTGAATTATGTACCACTACCTCCTGGAGAAATATTCGTGGTACGCATATGTACCACTACGTAGTCAACGAGTTAAGAAACCGACGCATGAAAAGCTACCCCGCTCATCGCAAGCCTTCGATTGAACAGGGCCAGGATTGTCCTAAAACATTACCGCCGAGCAGAGGGTTATGGGTGTTCCTTGGGGAGGTGATGAGGATCTGAGGTAAGGGGGAGCTCTTAAGACAAGGGAAAAGTATAGAGAAGAAGTGAAGTTATATAGGGAGTAGTGGGAAGAGGGAGAGGGGAAAGTAAAGCAAGGTAATCTGGATATTGCGCGGAAGAAATCCCGATATTTAGGAACAATGTTTGAGAGCAGCGCTGCACCTCAACAGACTTTGGATCGATTGAAATTCGTTGCTTTTAACATGGATCGGTTCTTCAATCACCAACTTCGAAATGCAGCATCGATAATTACTTGACTTTCAAGCAAAGGTGACTCCAAAAAGACCTGAAAAGGGAGCGAGCTTCAGATATCTTCTGTATGGTATATAGACTGCGTACCATGACAAGTTTCATTGTTAACTTGCCGGGTAGGTAATGGTTCTATGCCGAGCGTAAACAATAGATAAAAACAATCCATTCTTGCCAGCTTTAGATGTTTCAGAACGTACATGAAGATCAGGTCTCATATAATTAGTGATAATTGAATATTGAGTGAGACTCAACACATGTCTCCATCAACAACGGCAACAAATTATAATCACTTATCTATATCTATTACTTATCTATCTATAATCTCCTAATAAATTAGATTAATATTACACGTCAATCGGAATGAAGTGCAATTTTTCCTATTACAATAAAAATTATCCTCCAACACTTCGTATAATTAATGAAAACCACGACGTCGAATTTATCAGTGAACCACCAACGTGAGAAGGAATTATAAGCGTACAGCACCGTGAGAAGTATGACGGAATAAGCGTGCAGCACCGTGAGAAGTACGATATAATAAGCGTGCAGCACCGTGAGAAGTATGATATAATAAGCGTGCAGCACCGTGAAAAGTATGACGGAATAAGCGTGCAGCACCGTGAGAAGTATGATATAATAAGCGTGCAGCACCGTGAAAAGTATGATATAATACAAAATCAAACAAACACAAGCTGCGTGCAGCAAGATATCAAGATCCAAAAGCAGAAATTCTGCAAGCACCAAAAAGCACCTTAATTTACGTACTAATGCCGCTCACTGGACCTCGAGTATCAAAATTCAAAAGTGAATGATCTGCCACAATACATTGCGCATGAAAGGCACTAGAGCATCAAATGGACATGGACGGCTTTGACGGACCGAGGAGCTTGCATGGCTTATTCAAGAGTAACAGATTCCCTCGATCTGAGGGAACGAGGGTAGAAGGCCGGCCTATCAATGGACAGTGAGGGTCAGACGGCCGTCAAGGGCTTCTCACTCGCCGCGTCTTCGCGTCTCATCACAAACGACGAGGACAAGCAGCGACCTTATGACGACATCGCGCGTGTGTTATACAAGTTATACGAGTTTTGGGGTGTATACTCGATTGCAGACAAAAGTTCTACACAATATTTGCTGTATTGTGGCAGATGCCTGCGATTGACATGCTTGGCATGATCGCATCAATTAAAACATCTACAATAGCTATGCTAGCTTCGTGAGAACATTCAGTGACACATCATCGAAATTGTGCGCTAGTTTAGGATCGTCAACAGGAAGTAGAGTTGATTTACGATGCCCTAATTTTCACAGTATCATGAAAAAGCTTTTCCAATAACTCTATTTTCATGTTCCGTACGCAACTTTGCGTCATATCCACGCCACTCACATGACTGGCAAACAGGCCACAAGAAACATGTGTATACATTCCAATATATAAGATTTCAGTGAAGAAAACTCAGATGTTTTTAAATTTTTACTCACTCAGATAATAACGAAAAGATGTTTTTTTATTTTTTATTTGTAATAGCGAGAACTGTTAACAGCCAACTTTTATGAGTTGACAGTTAACAGTTCTCTAGTTAAATTTTAGGATTGCTTTCATAAAATCACTAACTGACCCAAGTCATCGGTGATATTACTATTGCCATCACTAATGCTTCACAATTGCATCATATCCTCAGGTTCACCACCACCATAGTCATCAGTAGGCGGGCCTCACCACCAAGACACGTGGGGGACCACACCCTGCTAAATAGGCACTTAGGATCGGGAGTTGGGCTGGCCGGGAGGGCGGCGGTATAGCGGTTAATACGTGCGTACCTGCAGCCAAAAGCTCCTCTATACTTAAGACCAATTCCCTGCTAACCAAACTGCCCGCCACGATCACTTCACCGCCACCCAAACTCAACAACCTATTGTGGCCACCATCAATATACATATACTTTAGATATTCATACCACGGAACCTGGAGTGAAGGCTGGCAGAGAATAGGAAGGCCGCTCGAGTTTTATCATCAAACTGATTTGGCCACTTACGTCATGATCTTTTTATCGGCCGAGTGCCGTAAATTACCTCACAGAATTGAGCTTGGGCAGGTGAGGGTTGGGCGAGAGAGGGGGGTAGGCCAGGGGGATGATCACTCATTTGATTAGAAGAGAATTGGTTAAAGCTAAGCCCTGGGGAGGGTAGGGTATGATGGGGAATTGGTCGAAAATGGCAACAATTTATTCTTGAGCGAACATGTTGAAATAACTAAAGAAATAACATAACTAGAAAAAGGGAAAAATTTACTGGTCGGTATAAAAAAAAGTCTGCTAATAGGTTGAAAAGAAAAGACGGGTTTCATTCGAAAGATTAGAAGCTGGAAACACTGGGCAATTCAATTTATGAGACGGAAGTAAGATGCTCCTTGGGGACTGAAATCCATCATTAGGATTCTTACTAAGACATTAAAGATTAAATTTACATCTGTTTGTCCGCTCTCAACGAAAGATGTCCTGCGTTAATCATTTAATTCAGATCACGAGGGAAATCAAGTCACATTTTCAACACATTACTAATGAATCAGAAATTACAACTGGCACACAGCATAAGCATTCAAATTACGCACAATCATGGGTCCAATTACGTACATTATATGACAATTTAGAGCAAGCAGCACTCAATCAGATAAAAAACTAGTTGGTGCAGAAAAAAAGGAAGTGCCAAGAAGGGAGCAGTTAATACGCTACACAACACAGCAATGAGTAGATAATAACAGCATACAAGATAAAGTGTCAAGGGATGACAATGTAAACACGCTAAAAACGCTAGCCAGTTTACAGAGATTAAAAGTTCATAAGCTAAAAACTTTAGTACACAGCGAAAAGTAGTTATAAGGATAGAAGAATGAGCAGTTAATACGCTAGAAAAGCTATCTAATTCATAACAATGAGCTCATAATACGCTAGAAAAGCTAATTAATCCATAACAATGAGCAGTTAATACGCTAGAAAAGCTATCTAATCCATAACAATGAGCAGTTAATACGCTAGAAAAGCTATCTAATCCATAACAATGAGGAGTTAATACGCTAGAAAAGCTATCTAATACACAACAATAAGCAGTTAATACACTATAAAAGCTATCTAATTCATTACAATGAGCACTTAATACGCTAGAAAAGCTATCTAATCCATAACAATAAGCAGTTAATACGTTAGAAATGCAATCTAATCCATAACAATGAGCAGTTAATACGCTAGAAAAGCTAACTAATCTATAACAATGAGCAGTTAATACGCTAAAAAAGCTAATTAATCCATACCAATGAGCAGTTAATACGCTAGAAAAGCTAGTTAACCCATACAGCTATCTAATCTATAACAATAAGCAGTTAATACGCTAGAAAAGCTATCTAATCTATAACAATAAGCAGTTAATACGCTAGAAAAGCTATCTAATCCATAACAGTGAACAGTTAATACGCTAGAAAAGCAATAGCTAATCCATAACAATGAGAACTTAATGCGCTAGAAAAGCTATCTAATCCATAACAATAAGCAGTTAATACGCTAGAAAAGCTAATTAATCCATAACAATGAGCAGTAAATACGCTTAATGCGCTAGAAAAGCTATCTAATCCATAACAATAAGCAGTTAATACGCTAGAAAAGCTAATTAATCCATAACAATGAGCAGTAAATACGCTAGAAAAGCTAATTAATCCATAACAATAAGCAGTTAATACGCTAGAAAAGCTAGCTAGTTAACGTCTAGGCAGCGGCCGCGGTAGGGAGGTGGCGACCACACATACATAGAAGCGTCAGGTCGCATCACATCCATTAGTGGCGGTAAATAATGGGCAATGGAGGGTGGTTATCAGACGGACATCTGTCGTGGCAGCCCGACCACTTCATTAGAGGGAGAGAGAGGAGGTAGTAAGTAGTGCAGGAACTAGGCAGCGTTAGTGCACTCTTGCTATCAGCGCGTGGTTATTAAGAGACCAGCACATATGCAATGCTAAGGGCGTGGTTTGCGTCTTGATGCGCACTTTAATGGACTATTAAACGTTGTCCTGAGCACCTCTGTCCTGGGGGCTGAGGCGGTGATCTTTATGAATTTAACCTCACTTAATCATGAGGCTTCAACTGTGTTATGAAGACATTATAGCTCGTGAAAATTTCGAGTTTTCTGATTTGGTTAATGAAAATCCGACGCTACTGTTGTTTTCCTTTTCCCGGCTCGTTAAACGTTCGGAAATCTGTGCACAAGAGATGCTACACATTCAAGTTTGAAAAATAGTTATAAATTTAACATAAGTAATTTCAGTTTGCAAGCAAGCTCATATAGCTCATATCGCTCGTACTGCTCGCATAGTGCTCATATAGCTCATATCGCTCGTAGCGCTCATGTTGCTTACATCGCCCACATTATACTCACGCAGAGAGCTCATATTTCTCACATATGCTGCGCTCATATCGCTCACATATTACTCACGCATAGAGCTCATATTTCTTATATATACTGCTCTCATATCTCTCACATTGCTCAGAGCGCTCATATCGCTCACATTGCACAAAACGCTCATATTTCTCATATATACTGCGCTCATATCTCTCACATTGCTCAGAGCGCTCATATCGCTCACATTGCACAAAACGCTCATATTTCTCATAGATATACCGCTCTCATATCGCTCACTCGTGCATGCATGGCAATGTGCGGCACACATAAACCGGCCTTGCTATGCGATACAATTCAGATTTAAGTTAACGAATAGATCTTCAACGTAATATTTAGATGATAATTAATGATTAATACTTCACATCGGTTGAATTCATCAATAACAAAATAAATTTATCATGTTTTATACATTAGAAATAGCGTTATAATTAAATTTTACTTGAGCCAGGATTGAATTCTAGAATGTTCCAGGAAGCGCATATATGTATTTGCATGGCGATGCCACCGAAGCTTCTAACTGAAACTGCCAATCAAAAGCACGTAAAGCTTAAACTTCAAACCACCACATGCGCTTACGCATACCACGCACTGAGTGTTAGAGTACAACCACGATTTGAAGCTATAGCTAGGGCAGAGCTACGAATGCGTTTATCTTACATAAAATTTAATAAAATTACTTTTTAAACGAGGAAACTCGTACAATTATACGCTGAACACGTTACATGTTACAACGAACCTCGTCCACTTACACGCTGAACACGTCACATGTTACAGCGAACCTCGTCCACTTACACGCTGAACACGTTACATGTTACAGTGAACCTCGTCCAATTATACGCTGAACACGTTACATGTTACAGTGAACCTCGTCCAATTATACGCTGAACACGTTACATGTTACAGTGAACCTCGTCCAATTATACGCTGAACACGTTACATGTTACAGTGAACCTCGTCCAATTATACGCTGAACACGTTACATGTTACAGTGAACCTCGTCCAATTATACGCTGAACACGTTACATGTTACAGCGAACCTCGTCAATTATACGCTGAACACGTTACATGTTACAGCGAACCTCGTCAATTATACGCTGAACACGTTACATGTTACAGCGAACCTCGTCAATTATACGCCGAACACGTTACATGTTACAGCGAACCTCGTCCAATAAAATAACACACTGAAAACGTTACACCTTACAGCGAACCTCAATAAATTGTAAGCTGAACATTTTTATATTACGAGAAACTTCGTTAAATATAAAAACTATCGCTTCAATGAAAATTCGCAACGTATTGAAGAGATCATTTTCTCCGTGTATTTGTAACCTGAAATAAAACATAATGTAGAATTAACTGCTTATTTTTAGATCAAACGGTCTGCGTCACAAAACGTCCCTTTAAGTTAACGTCACAAATCATGCCTGCAAGTTAGCGTCACAAATCATTCCTGAAAGTTAGCGTCAAAAATCATTCCTGCAAGTTAGCGTCACAAATCATTCTTGAAAGTTAGCGTCAAAAATCATTCCTGCAAGTTAGCGTCACAAATCATTCCTGCAAGTTAGCGTCACAAATCATTCCTGCAAGTTAGCGTCACAAATCATTCCTGCAAGTTATAGCATCACAAATCATTCCTGAAAGTTAGCGTCACAAATCATTCCTACAGGTTAACGTAACAAATAACTTCTGCGAGTTAGCGTCACAAATCATTCCTGCAAGTTAGCGTAACAAATTACTTCTGCAGATTCGCCTCACGATTCTTGTCTTCAGACGATAATTAGCAGATGACTATACAATTAATGGCTACAATCTTGCTGCTACAGACCTCATGCCGCAGAATCATCAACAAATCGAATAAGAATTCGATTACTTTTCCACGTTACCAAGAAACCGCGAAATTCCTGCCTTGAAAATGTCACAAAAAATCCACATGGGAAGCAAAACAAACAAATGCCGATCGAAAATGAAAAATATCCAAGGCATTCATCCGCGAGCCAGTGCGATCGGCTTCTGTAGGCTCTCCCTGCGAGAGCCTGCGCTATCATCTGCTACAGGCTCTCCCTGTGAGAGCCTGCGATATCATCCTACTACAGGCTCTCCCTGCAAGAGCCTGCGCTATCATCCTGCTACAGGCTCTCCCTGCGAGACGAGCCTGCGATATCATCCTGCTACAGGCTCTCCCTGCGAGAGCCTGCGCTATCATCCTGCTACAGGCTCTTCTTGCGAGAGCCTGCGCTATCATCCTGCTACAGGCTCTTCTTGCGAGAGCCTGCGCTATCATCCTGCTACAGGCTCTCCCTGCGAGAGTCCCATTACAAAAACCTGCCAAAAAGGGACATCTCATGCCGGCAAAATAAGTCGGGCTGGGACGTACGTCTCTGCATAAACACAAGTCCCATTACCCGCTTGTCTTTTGGAGCCGTCAATCCGCGCCTTCTGTCTGTCGTCCTGTGGGTCCATCATTGGACGCACGCATCTCATAACGCGGGACTATTTGCACTGTGCTCTTCAGTGTTCAGTGGCTGCAAAATGTTACGAAGAGCAAGCAACAGCAGTCCATCTTGTTTACATTCTTGCAGTCCAGGAGTCGTGTTAGCTTCCCTCATGCATAATTCAAAGCAATGCGCTCCAATCGAGCCAACGGACTCTCTCACTTGCTCCAAAACTTGCCAAAAATCACACCAAAAAACACACCTCAATCCTACACTTGCCGACACCCAATTAACTTGACTGTGCTCGGCCAATCAGATACAAGCTTTCCTGGAAACTTGTTAAACTCCGCCAATCACTAAAGTCTGGGCGATCAGACTCGTCCCGCCTTTCCGGGCCACTCGCCGCCAATACGAGCGCTTGCCGCGACCTCATTATCATATTATCACGGCGCCAAGATGAACATTCCCCGAAGAATACTCATAAAATCAAATTATTCAAAATGAGTTTTAGTAAACTCATCCAGCATGCTGAGTGATAAATGCTGCGCTACTATCAGTAAAATATGAACAATACATACCCGCATTCCAGTATCAAGAAGCAAGCGTTCCAGGCGGGACCTGGAACGACAGCCTGGGCGGAGCAGCAGGCTGGGACCGCGCACTGGCCACTGAGCGCCAGTCAAGCCATCATTGTTCCCAGCGCCCGCGCCGCAGACGTGCAGTCCTTATATTTATTAGCGTTACACTGCAGTCCAGTTGTGGCACGTGGAGTGTGCTGCTTATGTGTGGCTTGGGTGTCCAGTATACGGTGACCGCGGCCACTTATTCGGTGCCAGTGTTGGGTACACTTACTCTCCGTACCGCAAAGAAATACTTTTACATCAATCAATCTTAGTTATACAAATTTGCAGAACAAATTTTTTCTGTGTGAAAAGTTACTTGATTTTTAATAATTCGCAGAAAAAAAAATTATTCACAATATGTTCATTGCTCGTGATGATTTGCAGGGAAGTAATTCAGCCCTTATGCAATGCCGATCTCGTAAACTTCACTGAAATGATCAAAGTCAACGGGAAGGCCTCAAATTGATAGATACAATATTTTAATTTAAATTTGATTTCATCAAGCCTTGCAAAAAAAACGCTGACCAACTCGACCGTCACGCTTTATTGAATTACGAAGCTTCATCGTTCTTAATTGAAATGGAACTCTGGAACGGTAATCAAGGAACGAGAAAATGAGTGCAAGTTTGCAGGAGTGCACATAACGTTTGAAAAATCAGTAATTATAGATCAAAAATTGAAGAAAACAATCACATATTAAATTATGTAATTAAGAAATTTTTATCGTAAAAAATGCATTTGATTACAGAAAAAATATGTGAAAAGAAATCATTGAAGCGTGAGACGTAATCTTGTAATAAATAAACTTGATTGATTGGTGTTCAGTTTAGTATTTGAATTCCACAGGATCGGAAGATTCAGTTAATGTTGTTATAGGAGCAGTCGATCCCGTGATTGCTAATTGGTGTTGTTGAATTAAGTTTATTGGAAGAACTCCGAAAATAATTCGAGTAATCATTACAACGAATTGAATCAACCGTAATATTTTGAAGCTTCACGAAAAATTAATAGCAGCTACAAAAATAAAAATATAACACATTTTTCCACCGTCATGCTTCACACAGCCCCCGCAGTGGGGTTACCCAGCCTGACCCTGAGGAGTAGAAGCCCTTCCCCAGTACATCACCATCTGCCTAGGTTGTCTTCCCCCCGCCAGCTCGACCGATCTTCATCCCCTCCCAGCCATTCTTCCCCAGTGCAAAATCACTGCAGATCTTCCCCATTTAGCGGCCATCATTCCCACTCTCCTTCCCACACACATTCCCCAGCTAATATCCACCGGCGGTCACACTCCCCTTCCCTCCAACATCGGCGATCCCATTCCCCACCAGGGCATCACCGAGCCATTTCCCCGCCGCCGTCCATCCACATGAGGATAGGTTCTTCCCCACTGCACCAGAGAACACCGTCTCCTGGTCTCTCTACTTCGCCAAAAGGATGCTCTAGTCCACCTCCCCACAAATCCTTCAGCATCTCCAGCATCCTGAGCAGGGATGACCCCAAGAGGGATGCACTCTTCCCCGACGCTTCCCCTCTCAGCCTCGCTCAGCAAGACGCTATCGCCGCAAGGTAAATATCGAATGTCGGACGCAATGCTTGCGTAGAGAAAATATTTATAGAAGCAGGAAATAAATGTTATAAAACACCGCGCATAATATTCAAGTTAGTAAAATTGTAAAATACATTTCAGTGAGGGTAAATTAGCGTCCTGTTTAACAAGAGGTATAGCTTCAGATATTTCTTTTAGAGTAGCATTTATTACCAAAATAATAAATGAAAATTAATGTCTGTATGATATTTATTCCCAAAATAACGAGTAAAAATTAATGACTCCACGGCATTTATTACCAAAATAACTGATGGCGGATGCAGAAAAATATAACGGATGATAACTAATGACTACGGCATTTGTCACCACTGTAATGAATGGCAGTTAATTAATTTATTATGGAGTCTCAATGGAGTACCAATTCATACTTCATTATAATGATGTTCCCGCAGAAAATAACATAATTGCTTCAACTTCAACGTCCGATCTACGCAATCAAACTCACATTCTATGTTATTAACGGGATTCAAACATAA
The DNA here is from genome assembly GCF_000764305.2 of Hyalella azteca. Lineage (NCBI taxonomy): Eukaryota > Metazoa > Arthropoda > Malacostraca > Amphipoda > Hyalellidae > Hyalella > Hyalella azteca. Next base: position 23,825 of record NW_025943805.1, on the reverse strand, counting down.
CCTGTGACGGATTGACCTCCTGACACAACCTCTACAATAGAAGCGTTTTTCATCCCGACAATAATATTAAATTCAACATTTTCTCTCCAAACATTTGTTGAAATTATGAAGAAATTAATTACTTCGAGTTTGAATAGAAGGCGAATAGCTTTTTTAAATAATGTTAATGTGAACTACAATGGGTGAAAAACAAACATTTTTTTGTTTGCAATGCTTTCAATATCTGTGCCTTGTCAATAGAATATAGCAGCTTCGTTGAAAACCAACTAAGTTGATATTCACCTTACTTAAAAATGTTTCATTTCTTTGCTCAAGGAAACACGATACTAACTTTTAATTTTTGCATTATGTAATACAAGATAAAGTTCACTGATAATAAAACCTACTTTTCAAATTATTCGAACAAGAGAAAACAAACTCATCATTAGAGATGAATTTGAATCCAAATAGTAACAAATCAGTAGAGACCTTTTTTGTTTATTGCGAAATTTTACGGCAGACTATTTGTTTGGAACGAACGGACAAATTTACATGTAAAGTCTACGGTAACTGATGCCAACATTTAACTATCTCTCTGTCACTGCCTTTCTCATTTGACGCGATTATGAGCAGAGAAAAAAGCAGGCGAGCTTCTTTAAGAGAATTATTGTAAAATTTTTGAACCCGATTGAGGAAACCGAACCAATTACGGTTCTTCTAAATTTTTAACGACTAACAAATGTAAATGGATTTGATCTATAACAGAAAAGCGTAAAATACAGGGATTGAATTTTTACCATGTAAAATTTCTATTTTATTTGAATAGCATTGAAAAATCTGTGTTGCTGATCCGGCTTTTGTAATTCACAATTTTATTTTTTTCGATTCTATTATTCATATAGGCGCTGTTCCTCATTCAGGATGCGATAATACAAGCGGCATAAAATATGGAATTCAACCATTAGAACCATTAAGGCAACAGATAATGTAAATACACAACAGTTTAAGTAAATAAATGATGATCGTTATCTATTGCTACCGGTTTGTTATATGTATTAATTTCAACCAACACAATTCACAAAAATTTTCTTAAAACTAGGCTTTTTTATGCGAGACTATTTAGTCGTTACACAATCAGAGTATATTTTGCATCAGGAAATGCCTAACAACCAAAGACACCAACTGTATGAAAAAATTGCATTACGTACTCAATGTTAGCACATTTTATAGCGATTTTTCGGCGGTAAATTGATTTCAATTCAATATATGAATTTAGCACATATCTATATTTGTTGCAGATTTCACCAGCCACTGTATCGAGTTATTTAAACTGAACTATATGTTGAAAATATGCATTTTTATCAATTGTGAATAAAGTGAATTTGTAACTATTGTTTCTTCCATTCGAGGTTCTCTGCTCAAGTTTATAACAGAAAATCACTGATATTTTCATCATTATAAATTTGCAGTTACATTGATCACAATGTGACTCAAATCTATAATTATTATTCACATTTTTTTCTATTCACCACACATGAAATGATATTAAAAAAATTACTAAAATACCTTCAATTAGTTGTCGAGAGTCATGGCGGCAATTTCAGGCACAGAGCATAAATTTATAATTACATCAAACTCCATAAATAACTTTCTTTTCATTTTAGTGAGCACAATATAATACTAAAATTTAATGCATGAATTAGAATATAGCATGTGAATATCACTCCCGCAAGATATGCCAAAATCCTCTTGTAATTACATCCGATTGAATCTGAATAATGGTTTAAAACCATAAGTTTTCATGTCAACAGGTAAAAAATATACGACAATCAAAGAAACCATTGCCATTAAGCAAAGGAAAATATTCGACAGTGTAATGATTAATGGTAATGCTGGATTGATGACAGAATATAATAATTATTTTCATAACTTTGACAGTGATTTGAAACCTCACTATAATACTTATTATTGCCTATTCTGGAATAATATCTGACTAAGTTTTAAATTAGAATCGTCGAATTCTAATTGATTGATTATTATCAATACTGGTGTCATAACGCTCAGCTTTTACATGTAAATTTTAACATTCAACTATTATAACCGTATCACAACACCCAACTATTACAATTGAGTCAAAATTGTCATATGGAAATTATGATAGTCAACTACTGCACTCTCATCATAACATGCAATTATATTAAACTCTATAATTCTATTTTGCCTATATTACAGTAAATAACAAAAACTCTCCTCTCCACAGACTGGGGCTCATGTCCCACATGGCCCTGGCGGCGTCCCGACATCCCCTCCTCTCTCTGTACCCCGAGTTCACGGGTTCAGGGGGCCTTCCTACTCATCCCCATGGGGCTATGGGCCAGTTTGGGTCTCATGGGGGAGTTATGGGGCAGCATTCCCCTCTTACAAGCCTGAGTGGGGCTCTGGGAGGCGTGGGGAAAGCAGCGGCGCCATGGTATGCAGCTGCAGCCCCATGGTCATTCCCCAACCTGGCGGCACTCACTACCTCCGCCCGGAGCAAAACTGCAGGTTAGTGGCGCGCCCTTGATGTATAATTAAACTTAAAATGCAACGCTCACAATCTATGAAACGTGTAGTATTATACCATACAGTATTATCACGTTAAGTGCGGCAACGACCCACAGCGCTGGCAGCTGGCCTAAAAATGGCCAAGTCCGCTGCTAAAAAGGCCTATAATTCAAAAAATACTAGTAAATTTGTAGGTTTAGGTGCAAAAATTAAATTTTCCTTTTTTCGTACATTTTATATTTTAATGAGGCAGTACTGCCATCATAAATTTTCGTCTACAAACGCAATTGAAAAAAAACTAAATCGCGGAATTTATCCGGAAAAAAAGACCCTGCCACCCACCCGTGGGTCGTCGCGCACTTAACGTGTTATGGTATAAAGTATAATGGTATTATATCATATAGTATCATAGTATATGAAACACAATGTTGCAAAGAATCCTACTGGCCGTAGTAGACCAGAATTAGTGGTTTATGTGTATGTTATGAATAAAATGCTTGCTGTAGCAACGTGCTAAGCATCCGCCAGCACTGCAAGGCGCCTTGCAGACTCGGTAGCTCTGTAAACGATGCATTGTCATAGTCTTGGCTGCTATGTTGTACTCTTGACAGACACATGAAAGACTGAAGGAGTGAGGGAACACATAAGGGAGTGAGAGGACACATGAAGGAGTGAGGGATCACATGAATGAGTGAGGGAACACATGAAGGAATAAGAGAACACATGAAGGAGTGAGGGAACACACGAAGGAGTGAGGGGACACATGAAGGAGTGAGGGAACACATAAAGGAGTGTGGGGACACATGAATGAGTGAGGGGTTCTCGTGAATGGGCCCCACTTCAAGCCTCTCACATCAAACGGACTCAAATCAGACGTCCAGCCGTCGTGCGCCTCACAGACAAATTAGAGCCTCGGAAGCCTGGCCTGTTGCGCCGGCCTCATCTGTTACTTGCTGCCGTCCCACTCGCGACGGCTGCTCCTGTGCAGCTGTAACTGATCAAACAGCGTTAGGAACACAGCTGTCGCTCTGGCCATACAGCAAGGAACACAACTGTCACTCTGGCCAAGCAGCAAGGAATACAGCTGTCACTCTGGCCAAGCAGCAATAGGAACACAGCTGTCGCTCTGGCCAATCAGCGTTAGGATACAGCAGCGTTCATTTTAGACAGTGTTGAGATGCAGCTGCTCTCGGGTCAAGCAAAAATAGGAATACAGCTGTCGCTCTGGTCAAGTAACGTTAGGATACGGCTGCGCTCAGGTTAAGCAGCATCAGTATACCGCTGTGCTCAGGTCAAGCAGCAATAGGAATACAACTGAGCAGTGAGTATGCCTTCATGCACACATTTTAGACACGTGCATCTCCACACACACTCGAACACATCCATCTCACGCACGAACACATTCATGTTCATGCACGCAATAACACACTCACTCCCTTCTCTCACATGGAAGCGCTAGCGTCCCCTCACCTCCGGCAGGAGCACGAGATGTAATCTGCTGGTGGCCGCGCCGCCGTCTCATTCAAAGTCCGGCAAAAACCATCAGCACTTTTGGCCGCGGCTCAAAGCTCTCCATTTTAGACAGATTCACTGGACGCCTCGACGCCTTTGTGGCCAAGCTCAAAACTTGCCACCTTTGACAGCGCCAGGCCACCCCTGATGTGTGTCAGTCTGTCTGGCAAAATATTCGCCGCTCTTTCGGTAATTTTACCGTCACTTTACCCGTCAAACTGTCGGTAATTTAGTACTAAGTTATAATGAGTCTCATTTTGATGTCTAGGTCAATGCCGGCTAGTCATTACTGCACGCTTCCGTCGGCACTGTCCGACAAAAATAAATATTTGTGTAAATTTGCCAGAGCCTATGGCTGCTTGAGTGAAAATTAATGGTTGGCTATTGAAAACAATGTAAGCGATGAAATCATTAAAGACAATCACTTCTGCTTCATGACTGAGATGAGAAGAGCGACTTGAGTCTGAAAGAAGCGGCTTCAAACCAACCAATCAAGTCGATGAGACAGTGATTGGAAGCTGCGTCCAAGTTTCTCTTGAATGGAGCAGTGGGGAAAAATAAAAGAAGATGGTCAAAGAATGGATATTAGAGAGGCTTACGAGTGACAAATGGGGCAATGAGGAAGGATATACTAAATGAAAGAGAAATAACTATGAGGTAAAAAGAAAAAAAATGAGTTGCAGGAGGGGAGCGAGCAACTGAAAGAAGGGGAGCAAACGGTTTAAAAGAGGATGGTATGAGGAGTTAAGGTAGTATAAAATCGAAGGAAGGAGGATAGACTTTAGATAGCAAAATGGGTAGAACCAAAGAAAAAAAAACGTAAAAAAGACAAGAATACCAATCAATCGGCAGTCATTCTACGAGACCTTCATTTAACGAAATACAGGCAATGAAACAGAAACATACAACAAACATCAAAAGCCAGATGGACAGAAACATACAAACAAACACGCAGATTTGGAGTGACAGAAGTACAGAGGGTAAGAAAAACACGCCATCGAGAGAAGTGGGCTGTCGCCGATTGGAGTGGTCAGAGTTTTAGCAATAGAGGGAAGTGATCTTCATTACGCTGATCGAGGGGTGACGCTTCAAAGACCAGCACTGAGCACTTTAAAACATCGCGACAAAGCAAAATGATATTAGGCAGTAACTGCGCTGATGTCGGCAAATTATATTTGGTGATAACTGGGATAATACTTTGGAAGACCTTATGTGGTAATGGGCAGCTGTTGGATATTTATTACACGAAGTTCCTACAAATGATCAGAAGAATTAATGAGCTTGATAGAAATGAGCCTCCACTACGTATGATCAAAAACTTGTTGTGTAATAACACAACACTGCTCAAAAATGGTCACACTGCTCAAAAATGATCGTGAACGAATAGAGTCGACGAAGGTGACAGTGTGGAGCAAAACTCGTTATATTGAACGAGCGAAAAGATGGACGAGGGTGTGCGTATACAGTATATATAGCGGTGAATGAGCAAGCGTAATTGCGCGTAGAAATGGAAGTACCGTATAAGCTTATAAGTGCTACCGTACCGTATATGCTTATAAATGGAAGTACCGCATATGCTTATAAGTGCTACCGTACCGTATATTTTATGAATTCAAGCTAATGGTATCGATAAAGCGTATACGCTAGATCAACGATCGAGGGCGTAATATAATAAGGATAACAAGGAGTGTATTACCCGTATGATCGCTAAGGACTTGTACCTAACATCATAAAAAGACTTGGAGTATAATAACATAAATTCTCGACTGCCCATCTAGGCCGTGTGCTTCATATCTGAAATAGCGTAGGCGTATAGTAAGAGAAAGATCCAGCGCATGATGGCATGCGTAGGCGCAATACAGTTTAGCACATAGGCCGTTTGAAGCGTGTGAGCTGCGTCGGTATCGTTACAGCCCCAAGTCACGCCTTGCTCGTCCTGCTCTTTATTTCTGATAGGCCTAGGCTTACGATGCGCTGCCAAAAGCTACGCAATTCAGATAATATAACGAGCGTAATAATAATTTTAATGGGAACCTTCTCAGCAATAATTTTGACTTCAATGATTTCTCGAGATTTACCTGCGGTCTTAAGGTTACAATTTTTACACATTAGATTATTAGATGCACATTTGATACAATCAAATACTCCACTTGACATAAAAATGACTTTATTCAACCATCGCGACCACTTCGTTCAAGGCCCCAACCCTGACCATGGGCAGCACCACGATATACCATGCAGATCAAGCGGCTATGGCTGCGCCCCTGCAGTTCCCACGCAGCTCATAGCTCTTAATAGTCTCATTCCGGTTTTTGTGAGTCCGTCAAACTTGTGGCTTTCATTGGGATGTCGGCAACCATTTTGTCATGCGGTTTTCCTGTCGCTGCAATGGTTATTCTCGCGTCTGCCACTCAACGAGAACAAATTAAGTGAGCGGCTTTTGATTTTTTGGATATTAATTTAGCTTTCAAAAGTAGCTTGTCTCAGTCTTGCGAAGAGGACACAATTCTGGATATTTTATTTATTGACCGTTCATCGAATCTCGTTTAGTGGCCGTTACTGAATCTCATTTACTGACTGCTTGCTTTATCCTGTCACTGACCTCACACCCACTTACTGGCCGCACCGGTTAATTACTTAATCATACCACTGGGCCAATCAATTTATCTTGCCGGTGGCAACACGCCTATCCTGTCATTTGTCCATCACCTAATCCTGTCGCTTGCTAATCACCTAATCCTTGCACAGGTCAATCAATTAATCCTGTCATCGGCCAATCGCTTAATCCTGCAGCCATCTACTCACTGAATCGCTCCACAGGTCGCTGCTCAGACCTCCAAGCAATAATATCGATATTCTCAACACAATATTCCTGCCACTGGAATAGAAAAGCAATCTTTGACTTTCTCCTCGCTGTCCCCCACGAGCCAAAGTTTCCCCACCTTCGCGATCACATCGGACAATGGCGGGCGGGCGGAACAACGGCGTCATTCAATCCTGCTAATGGCGCTAACATACGGTCGGTCTGTCGGACGCACCGACCAACTCATGAAGAGACGAGTCCGAACAACTGACGAAGAGACGAGCCTGATAAACTGACGAAGAGACGAGTCCTATCAATTGATGTAGAGACAAGCCCGACCAACTGACGAAGAGACAAGCCCGAACAAATCACGATGAGACGAGCCCGACCAATTCACGAAGAGACAAGTCCGACCAACTGATGAACAGACGAGTCCGATCAGATGACGAAGAGACGAGCCCGGCGAGACACACTGTGAAGTTGCTTGCATGTAGCACGGAGTACCTTCACGCCTCAGCGCACAAACGGACGTTGACAGAAGTCCAGAGCGACAGTGAGCAGCGGGTGGTGAGGACTGCCCAAGAATATGGTCCTGGCTGGTGGTAGAAATGGAACTGATGGACGGAAGCTTGCTCGAGTTCACCATGGGAACATTTCTGGCGTCAGAATTTACAGCAAATGCTGATGAACAGTTGTTTCATGCTTGACAGTTGTACAGCGAGATATAAGAGACAAACGATAGGAGTTTGCTCGAGTTCACAATAGGAACATTTCCAGCATCCAAATTTACAGGCAATAATGAACAGTTGGTTTGTAAAAACGCTAGGGTTTGTAAAAGTGTTGGGCACAGCGAGATAGGAGATGAAAAACGGACGATGGAAGCCTGTTCGAGTTCATCACGGAAAAGCTCGCAGCGACAGAGAACGGCAGCAACAATGAAGCTTAAGTGGTTGGTGGCTTAATTAAAGTGCCGTAGAAATATTGCCATCAAACAAAGGACCGAGCTCGCTCCAGTGCATCTAAGACCGAAAAAGGCCTCCAAAAGCCGAGAAGGAATTGAGTGCATATTTTTTGTGATAGTTAGATTCCTTGAGAAAACTTTGAAGTTAATGGAGGGTGCTCAAACGTTTATTAAGATGTTATCAAGAGAAGATGATTAGGCGGATATTCCTACACTTCCACAATCAGCAATAATTAACTGACGTTGATTACTATTACCTAATTAACTCATTTAATGTTGACTGAGAAACGTCTGCAGTAAAATCATCCACAAATCAATCATCTTACCCTTCTCTCGTATTGTAAACACAGTTAAGAGATAAAGTTTGGGCATTTATGGCCAAAAAATGATACTCGATACGAGGGCAAGACTTCAATTGTACTCACAAGACCACCAAACCCCGCGTAGGAGCTACATGAGCAGTATATCTTACGCCGAAACATGCAGTTTATTGTGATGACGCAGTTTCAGTCAAGAGCAGTTTATTTTACGCCGAAAGACCCTGCTGGCATATACCCTGCTCGCTTTAAAGACTTCATGTGCGCATTAAAGACTTACGCTGTGTACGAGTGAGTCTCAATGTGTGCCGCTCAATGGCAGCTACACAGGAGGGCTCTAACACAAAGACTGTAACCGCAAACGGTGAGATGCCGTCTTTACTGTCCAAATCAAGCCCCTGTCTTTATTAAGCCCCTGTCTTTATTGAACCCAAAGCTCAATAATGCAGCGCCCGTTAGCTGATGTAAAGCAAAACTCGACGTGCTCTATAAACCAGCCATTGTTCGTAATTGGGGCTAAAGAGAGGAACTTTTTTATGGTGACAGTCGTCGAAAGGGCGTTTGGGACGAGCCTGTAAACAGAGACGAGCTTAATAGCTACCAGTGAATTATTTACATGCAAGCTGCTGGGTCTAGCAGCTTCTAGGGTGACTGAAGTAAAAATATTAACCGCAATTCTCATCCTTTTTCTGAGACATCAATCATCTGTTGGCTTGTAAATTGATTAGCAAGAATATGAAATATGCGTAGACACAAATATTCCGCATTGTGTTTATGTGATTACCATACTTTTCTAATGCTTATTCCTGTTTCGAGACCATAGCAAGCTATGGCACGAGTATTAAAATAACAGTAATTATATATCCGAAATAGATAATACAATCAGGAACTCTTGATATGAGCTGGTCTCCGATCAAACTCATAAATCAAGCGATGATTCGAAACATATCGTATAGATTTTTACTGTTGTTGTTGTGCATGTTACCGCATATTTATAACGTGGTGTAAATGTTGCTGCTGCTACTTGTAATGCAACTGTTATGATGCTGTCGCTCTTATTGCGGTTGTGTCTAATTAATAATTATTCTAATTATTGCTTTTCGGACGTTTTTACTTGTACTAAAAGTCGTTGTCATATAGGGATATTTTGATGCAATTGATTATGCAGTAGTTGTGACGTAAGACCTGCCAGTCATATTAAGTTTGGAGAATTATGGCGGGCGCTATTAACCATCATGTAGGAGCAAGCGCGCACTCAAAACAATAAATGTGTCATATTATCCAAGTAGTGACGCACTTGTATGATGTATGATGTAAGTAGCACTGAACGTTTTTTTGTCGGGCCAAACAGGGCCGGGTTGACCCACACAGGTGTATCACTATATGGACATAGTCCCACTTATTCCTCCGAGTGCAGTGCAACAGGTACGTACGTCTTATAGGGCAGGTTAGCTGGGAATGGTCCTATAGAATATCTCATTCTATGTATGACATGAAAGTAATATTAACTCTAATAATGACATGAATGTAATATCAATATCTGCGGCAGGTTAGCTGGGAATGATCCTAATAATCATTCTATATGGGCATAGTCTCACTTATTCCTTCGAGTGCAGTGCAACAGGTACGTACGTCTTATAGGGCAGGTTAGCTGGGAATGCTGGAATGCCAGGAGCTGTGCGGCCGTCAACAAGGAATGCTATCAGGAATGGGCGTGGGAAAGTGGAACAGATGGAGTGGCGCTCTTGGCAAGTGGATACATGAGGGAACAATGTCGAGTGAACGAAAATTTACAATATGCATGATAGGAATAATAATTTTATAATAAGCGATACAATTATTATAATAAATTAAAACAGTAGTGAATTAGATCCCGCATATTTATTCATACCAATGAGGCGCGACGCAAGACAAATGGTAGGTCTTATTAGAAACAAACTATTAGACATGAAATGAAGAACAAAGCATCAAGTTGGAAATTCTATGTCAATGACGGTAAGAAACACATATTGAAAGTTCGCGAAATACACAGTTTTTACGAGGAAATTGTTGGGGACTAATCAATAAATAAACATTCTCTGAACCCGAACACTTGGCCAATGATCGCAAATAAAGGATGAATGAAAACTGACGAACAAAGAACTATAATAATAAATGAACGATAAATACAAGAAAACAAATTACAAAACTATAAACCATGCGTCTTTCTAGCCCTTGCCTATTAATTCCTAATCATGTCTTAGCTTCGGAGCGGAGCTGAAAAAAAACAAATAAATACAAATTAAGGACTCGTATTAACGCAACACTAACAAATGAATATAACACACAATGATAAACTAATATAAATAATAATATTCAATATTTACAGAAGGCTACCACTATATTAACACTGAAGATGAACACGATAAACAATCCTTGTAATTACCTCTGTGGTGGATCACATAGCAATGACAAATCAGTAAACATTTATTTGCGAAGTCATCGGTGGTGAATCAAAACGGAAATGACAAATTTAACGAACCCTATTGTAATCACTAACAAAATTACTACAATTACATAATATAATATGATATAATATAATATAATATAAAACATTTAATAGGCCTAGACAGCAGCTCCATTCACGCAATAGCCTTCCATTCAACATGAATGCGGTGCGTGCCCCATACATCAGCGTCTCTTCACTAGAGGAGCGGAGTGTAACTATACATAAGTGATGGTGAATGATGTTATTTGTTGATGAGTGATGTTGAGTGATGTTATTTGTTGCAGAGTGGTGCTTAGTGATGTTATTTGTTGCAGAGTGATGTTGTGTGATGTTATTTGTTGCAAAGTGATGATGAGCAATGTCATTTGTTGCAGAGTGATGTTATTTGTTGCAGAGTGATATCATTTGTTGCAGAGTGATGTTATTTGTTGCAGAGTGATGATGAGTGATGTTATTTGATGCAGAGTGGTGCTGAGTTATGTTATTTGTTGCAGAGTGATGATGTGTGATGTTATTTGTTGCAAAGTGATGATGTGTGATGTTATTTGTTGCAGAATGATGATGTGTGATGTTATTTGTTGCAGAGTGATGCTGTGTGATGTTATTTGTTGCAAAGTGATGACGTGTGATGTTATTTGTTGCAGAGTGATGATTAGCGATGTCATTTGTTGCAGAGTGATAATGAGAGATGTCTTTTGTTGCAGAGTGATGATGTGTGATGTTATTTGTTGCAGAGTGGTTCTGAGCGATGTTATTTGTTGCAGAGTGATGATGTGCGATGTTATTTGTTGCAGAGTGATGATGTGCGATGTTATTTGTTGCAGAGTGATGATGTGTGATGTTATTTGTTGCAGAGTGATGATTAGCGATGTCATTTGTTGCAGAGTGATAATGAGAGATGTCTTTTGTTGCAGAGTGATGTATTTGTTGCAAAGTGATGATGAGTGATGTTATTTGTTGTAGAGTGTTACTGACTATTGACTACCAATGTTAGACAAGTTAAATCTTGTCAATTAACTCGTGTCAAAGCCTTAAGTCTCCCATGAGCCTAAAAACGTTAGGACATCTCAGTGACGTTGCAGATTGTACAAGACAGCACAACATCGTACTTACGTTGCAGATTGTACAACAGTACAATACAGCACAACATCGTACCTACGTTGCAGATTGCACAAGACAGCACAACATCATACCTACGTTGCAGATTGCACAAGACATCACAACATCATACCTACGTTGCAGATTGCACAAGACAGCACAACATCATACCTACGTTGCAGATTGCACAAGACAGCACAACATCTTACCAACGTTGCAGATTGCACAAGACATGCAGTCAATGGCAAATAGTCTGGACGAGTAATATGGCATGCTTCTTTTTCAATATCGCGAATTTCGAAGCGCCCTTTTTCTTCCTCTCGAAGGTCTCTACATTTACGGCAAAAAATCTAAAAAAGTTCCGCAATTCTATCTTTTATTGGCGAATCTTAAGAAGACTTGCGTCCGTTGACAGCCAGTCGACGTGCGGCTTTATGTTGACACAGGAATTCTGGCACCTGCTGATGCCCTGAAAAGATCGTCCGTCAAATGGACGAGTTTGCAACTTGATCTCTGACAGATCTTTGTCCCATAATCTGTCTGGCGGAGTTATATGGGCGGCTCAAGCGATCCAGTGTCAACTGACATTTTCTATTTACTGTCAGCTTCTCTGCAGTTAAAACAGTTTTGAAACTTACATGAGTATTGTATTTGACTACGGTGAGTATTATTAAGTACGTGTTGTTAACAATAACATGAGTACTATTAGCTACGCTCAAGCAACAAAAAGCCCCCATTTACCAAATTTACCAAGTAAGACTCAGCCTGTCTTTGTCGAAATCTTTGGAGAAATGCTGTAAAATTCTGCTAAATTATTTAAGGATTCAACAGTGAACCCGAACTGGACCACAATAGGTTAATCACCGCGTTGTCTATGTTTAATATAACTTTAAGCAATCTAAATAGGTCTAATATCTTTACATTGATATAAAATAGTAAACAATATCCTATAAAATGAACAAAATCCTCACTGACGGTTGAACTCTCTTGCCCACCAGGTTCCCCGGGATCGGGGATGTGTCTCAGCCCCAACTCCCACATTGAAGTGGTGCGCTCCCGCTCCCCCTCACCCACTCCACGCTCCCCATCACCCCCAGCATCCCCAGGCTTGCAGCCCCAATCAAGAGACGACTGCGCCTCCCCCAGCGACGCAACCAATAACCAAGGTGAGCCTAACTACAACAAGTGAGCCCCACCACACCCACATAATTAAGGTTCTTCTCTAAGCCCCAGTGAGCCCCACCAGTCACCACACCCCACTAGTCGCGTTTATATCAGGCACAAACCTTGACGTTAGTGTCAGTGTACCAGCACGACAATAGCGTCACAACGTCACCATCAACTCTAACATAACACACTATCTGATATGCACTCACGTCAGATATGTTTCTTGCTAACTCAGACATGTTACTTAATCCGCGTTTGGTCAGAATTTAGCGACGTGCCAACCCTATTATGAACAAAATATTTTGGTTGTGGCAAAACGAATGTGCGCATAAGCGTGTTTTCAGGTCGAGACTGGGGCAAGGCACAAACCACACAACGTAACGTGCTTGCAAAAACATGTATAAACGCTTACTCGATGGACAACACGCTTCCGCGTATAAAAACGCTCGCATACACCCAAAACACGCTCATTTGTCAAATACACGTCAAATGAGTCACACGTCAAATAACACGCATCCCCTACATCTGACGTGCGCAGGCGGCGACGAAGGCGACGATGAGCGCAAGACGCAAGAGGCGCAAGAAAAAGACGCGCACGGTGTTCTCACGCTCGCAGGTCTTCCAGCTCGAGAGCACCTTTGATATGAAGCGCTACCTCTCCTCTTCTGAACGTGCTGGCCTTGCCGCCTCCCTACACCTCACAGAGACCCAGGTGAGCTATTGCAACATTCGCTACACCTCACAGAGACCCAGGTGGGCTATTGCAACACTGGCTACACCTCACAGAGACCCAGGTGGGCTATTGCAACACTGGCTACAAATCACAGAGACCCAGGTAAGCAATTGCAACATTCGCTACACCTCACCGAGACCCAGGTGGGCTATAGCAACATTCGCTACACCTCACAGAGACCCAGGTAAGCAATTGCAACATTCGCTACACCTCGCCGAGACCCAGGTGAGCTATTGCAACATTGGCTGCACGATTAATTTCACTGAGATTTAGCTGTACTGTTTAACAACGAATGTGCGTCTATTGACTGGTACTATTTAAGAAAGGAATACGCGTCCATTTACAGGCTCGAATAACAACTCTGTATGAAGAAATCAAATACTAACGTCCGTAGACTTGGAGTTGAATTTTAATTGAATAGGCGAAGGGATGAATGCACAAGCAGACGAACCCAAATGTATGTGTGCAGTTGAAGCTTAGGTTTCACCAAAATTTTAAAATTTCACTCTTCCAAAAAAAGTCAATGAATTAAGTAAAAAGTATAACCCACTACGGGCATGTGAAATTACACCAGCAAAATTACAAAAGTTTCAAACTGAAGAGCAAGAAATTAAGTAACAATGAATTAAGTAAAACAGTATAACTCATAATGGGCATGTGAAATTGCACTAGCAAAATTACAAAAGTTTGGATCTTAGGACCAAGAAATTAAGTAAAAGACTGTAATTGTCCACATGCAGGTGAAGATCTGGTTCCAGAACCGTCGCAACAAATGGAAGCGGCAGTTGGCCGCGGAGCTGGAGGCGGCTAACATGGCCCACGCTGCTCAGCGGCTGGTGCGCGTACCAATCCTCTACCATGAGGGATCACAACACCAACCCACCAGCGAACAATCATCCATCAGCGTTAATTCGTCCTTACAACCGCCCCCACCTCCGCCATCTTTATCGCACTATCCCCTCTATTATCCCTCCGTCACATCGTCCAGCTACCCCGCCAGTAGCGTTCAGACCCCGACTCCAGTCAGACCTACACTCGCTTCGTTAGTTTAGATGTAGTTCCATTATTTTTGTTATAAGAATAGATTTGTTATTTATCAGCGTGTGTCAACCTCCATAAATATTGAGATTTTGTACACAGTACTCTTCTTTTCAGGTTTGTAAATAAATTAGGTAGCTACTGTTCATTCAGCGTTGACTTAAGTGAAGCAAAGGTATTCTTCAACGAAAAGTTTGTCACTCACAAATGAAGAAGATAAATCCGAAAAATTTAAATAAAGAAGAGCAATTATTCTCTGGCATTGATTCAAATGATGTATTAGAATTAACGAATAATTTAATGAAGGTATGATTTCCCATTCCTGATGCCAAACGTCGTTTCTGTCATGTGACAGAAACGCATTTTCATTTTCTTTCAAAGTTATGGCCGTTTAATTACGAGCCGACAACTGAAAACGATGTTACTGGACGATGGATGACGCTTCACATGCAAAAACACCACACGCCCAAGAACCTGTTGTTGGGCTGAATTTATTATTTCATGCACGTTTCGTTTAAGACCAGAGAATATTTCTTACAAAAATTTTTATATTATTTTTCTCTAGTAGACGAATTTAACTTTTGGTAGAATTTACCTACCTACATTTACCTTCATCGTTTCTCAGCCTACATACTTTTAATGTGTATGAGGTATAGAGAACTCGAACATTAGCCTTCCCACCAACTTAACAGCAAGCTTGACCTTTTTTATACCAAATCTGACAATTGCAAACAAGGAATGGTAGATTGCACTCATTATAGAACTCGAGACTATCGTGTGAATTTATCTCCAGTTGGTTCAAGATCGCGTCACTATTATAGCCGATTGTATTATCAAGTGTAATCTAAATTCAGGGAGTAAAACAAATTAAAACTTATTTGCAATATTTAATACTCTTCGGCGAATCAAAAATCAGTAAATAATTATTGCTTTATTACGTATATATAATCATCACATGATATACGATCACATTACCATGTTTTACGAAGACATATGGGAAGGAATGCCAACAGCTTTGATTGTACGGAATACGTATAAATTCCAAACCACCGACAAGTTTGCCAAGATTGAAGCGCTGCTCAAGCGCCAGCGTCTCATCCACGTACAAGATCGAGGAGATCGTGTATGGCAAGTTAGGTACGAGGAATACAAGATGTAAATATGAGTAAACCAAAGACTGAAGTGTTACAGATATTCTTTTGTGCGTCAAATGCGTGTAAATAGTGTTGAATATTTCATCGAATAGACAGCTTGTTTGAATTGGACGTCTTTCCACAAAAAATGTAGATAATACCTCTGATAAAAGGACAACCAATTACAAACCAATGATGTGTTATTGATTAGGAATTCCTTTGTAAAAACGTATGTATTTATAAAATGAACTTCTATTATTACATCACAAGCTGTAATTGGTATGATGTGAACTGAACAATAGCAGTGCAGCAATGCCACATAAGACAAGGACTATATAAGATCCTCTTGATAATCTTATTCAGTTTTAAATAAAATTTAAATTACTTAATAAAAATAGAGGAGATTTCACGTTATGAACTTGGCCCCTGCATTATTTGAGTTCACTTGCAATAAATGAGTCAAGATGAAAGAAAAAGTCTTCTTTACAGAAACTACAGAATAAAGAGTTAAGCGAGACTGGAAAAATTTAAAACACTGCTGAATTAATATTGCTGAATCCGATTATTTGTATTCAATTGCCTACACCAAAAATCACCTGAGTATTTATATAGCAAATGTGAAGTAAATTCATCAGATTTTCATTAGAAAAAGTTTATGAGACCAGCTTCATCTAGTTATTTACATGTTTTCATATCTTATGTGTAAATTTGGTCGTTCTGTTGATGATACTACTAGTAGGCACCCTAAAAACTTTTAACATACTTTATACTTTTTGACTTATGATGTGGCTGGCCTCTGAAACGTTTTCGGTAAACAAAATTTAAATTTACTAGGCATAACGTGTATGAGTGGATCAAACATTTGTGTGATAATTGAACGAGTGTGTTTCGACAGTGTGTAGCTGAGTGTGTGTGAATGGAATGTGCGTGCGCTGGTTACATTCATGTGTGTGTGTGTGTGTATGTGTGTGGATTGAATGTCATGTAGGTTCACCTTGTGTGCACGCTGAAGATATGTACGTTTATCATCTGGGAGCATAATTTGCACATGGGTTGATGTGGGGGATGTAACAACATGTATGTATAAGTTATTGTTAGAGGGCCTCCTTGCAGTGTACAAAGTTAACTCAGCCAATTATATGTGTCAATATCTCAATTTATTTTATTATCCTTCTATTCTTTATTTTCTAGGCATACTCAAAGAAATGAGGGATAATATGTCCAAATAGCGAGGTACATTAGCCCTTGTGTGGGCCAACCTCATTCAATTTTGAGGGCTGAAATCACGATTGATGCATTAAATTGTTCTGTAGAAACTAAAAAACTTTCAACTGCCATCAAAAGTAATTAATTTCCTCGTGTTGCTTTCACATTAAGATGCGTAAGTAAAAGTATTTTTAAATATCATCTTTTTGGCTACAATGAATCTCTGGACTCGTGTATAGCCTGCTGTACTGTCATGAACTGTAGTACAATAGCGACAGTTGCACGCAGTGGTACAGCATTGCAGTACAGTACACAACTTACAGCATCGTTAACATATTGCAGCGAAAGAATAGCACATGGAAGGAACAAGTTGCAGCTTATTATGACACAGCCTCAGCACCGCAATCAACATTATCTCAAGCGGTCCCAGGCAGAACTGCCGTTGCAGTTCCGAAGTGGTACATATGCGTACCACGAAATGTATTTCTCCAGGACGTAGTGGTACATAATTCAGATTGGTTAAAATCGGCCAAATCCGAGAACAAAAAAGGCCAAAAAATGCCGATAACTCAAAACATACTAGTTTATTTGTAGGTTCCACTATAAAAATTCCAGTCATTTTCTTTTTACAGTATTTAAAATTCAATTAGGGAGTACCCCTATCATAAATTTTAGCCGGCGAACGCAATTGACAAGAACTAAATCACGGAATTTGTCCGGAAAAAATGACCCTGTGGAAACCCTGTTTGAAAACAGTACAAAAATGTAATAATAGTACTAGATGAAGCAAACGTAGTCAACAACGTGTTAAGAATTGAAGAGGCGATAATCAGTGAGGCCACTGAGAGGCCTCCTAGGCAGGCCTGTGAGGCCTTCGAGGCAGGCTTGCGAGGCATCTGAGGCAGGTATAAGTATGAGGCCTCCTAAATAGGCCTGTGGTGCTCAGCTTCACTCTGTTGCTGCGTCATCTGCAGCACGTAATCTTATCTTGAACGCGGCGCTGAAAGAATACTTGCGTTGCCAACGCGTTACGCACAATAATTGAGATAGAGCTGAGTACGACAGTCAAATAGGCGGAAATAGATACTATTAATATAATTATATTATTACTTAATTATTATATCTCTGGTGTAACTATTGAATGCCCCAATATTGAGAAATCGGCCGATTATTAGTAAAAACTAAAATAACTGAGCGTTTGCCATCGCAAAAAAGGGACGAAAGAAAGAGAAAATGATGCTTGGAAATGGACGATTTGAAGGATCAAAGATTATAATGAGTATCACGTGCAGGCACAGCGATAAATATAGGCGGGGCAAGCAAAAAGATACAATGTAGGCAAGGCAGGGATACAAAATTATAATAGGCGCATAGATACAATACATGCAGGCGTGGCAGGCGCAGCTGTCTGCTCAGCATGGCACAGGGNAATAGAGGCCGGTGGGCGGTGGACAAGTTCCGGAAAGACGTTCTCATGGACCGCATGCACTTGGCGGAAGAGATGATCCGGGACTCGTGGAGCGCAACCAAGCGAATAAGTGGCAACAAGGCTGCCCATCACAAGCGTTTAATTTTAGGTATTGCTTGAAATTAGCGAGGTTTGGATAGTCGTGAGGTAAAAGCTGACCGCGTTGTATATAAATGATCATCTGTCAACTGCTTGACAGGGACGATGTTACGAGGTAGGATCGAGTTGACAGCTTAGACTATAAATTATCATCTGTCAACCACTTGACAGGAAACAGTTTAGATTTTCCGGTTAACTGTAAGGTGAGCGTAAGAAATGTGATAGGGTTTCAGTTCATATGAATAACCAAAGGAATTATATATTATATTCAGCAAAGTAATTCCAGCACTGTTTTTTTGTGTTCCAGACTCATCAAGGCCTCCTTAAATCGACCGCCACATTGCCGGCGTCCACATTTAATTATGTAGAGGCAGATCTTTTTCAAAACCTCGTATGGAAAGACTACGATCATCAGCACTGAGATCATCAGGATGGATCACTGATAATTTTCAGGTACAATAGATCTCTAGGATGAATTATATGCATCCTTAAGCCAGATCATCGATATCTCACACCTGAAGCAGATTCCAGCTTGCAATGATGGCTGACCCGCGGTGTACTTGCCTGCGAGAACATCATCTTGATCAGGAAAGATTTTATTCGGTTAGTTTAAACTTGCATAAAATGCTTACTGCCAAACGTAAGATGCACCAGCCGACGATCAACAACTGTTGCTACACACTCCATATATCACAGCGGCTAACTGTTAAATCAAATCCATACTGGACCATACATTACACAACTATACCCTTGTCACCTTCCCGTTAAATGAGAAATAAGAGATGTCATACATCTATGATGTGCTTGGTGTGCCGGGGCTCGACATACGCTGTTAATGACCGGTGGGTCGGTGGTTTTAGAGACAAAGAAAAGTTTCCACGAGAGTTTTTGGATTAATTAAAATGCACGAGCTAGGTCGTCATACTCGGCCGTCCAACAGCGTAAGACAGTCGCAAAGCTCCAACGGTGAATACGCATACCGCTTTGAAGACAGCAGTTAAAAGCCAGAATAACTTGAGTAAAAAAAAATCAATATTATGGTATAGCGATACATACAAATAATATTCCGTCAAGAATATAAATTTCATTCGAATTCGACAAATATTTGTGATTTTTGTTCAATTTAGCCAAGAATTTTTTACCTTTAGTAAAAAAGAAAAGGTGGTATGTGTATGTGAAGAAATCAAACCCATTTCTATTTTTCTAATCAATTGTTCAACTACTACAACTATTAATATTTTGAGCCGACCGAAGGAATCATCACAAGTTTAGAAATGGAAGCAGAACTGTAATATGTATATTGTATAAGGAGTATAGCTACTCCGCCCCCAATGTTCAGGAGGCCAGGTTTGCATTATATAGGCCCTAACAATTGTGGGCAGCTTGAACGAAGAGCAGTAATTGATATTAAGGTTATTAGCGGTGTGGAGGGGCTCAAGTTACAAGGCAAGACAAGGCGTGTTTGGGTGGTTAAGAAGCATCAGCAGATTAGCAGGCTTCCTCTATGGGAATTTGATCAGTCCCTGCCTCAGAAATAGAGGCCGGTGGGCGGTGGACAAGTTCCGGAAAGACGTTCTCATGGACCGCATGCACTTGGCGGAAGAGATGATCCGGGACTCGTGGAGCGCAACCAAGCGAATAAGTGGCAACAAGGCTGCCCATCACAAGCGTTTAATTTTAGGTATTGCTTGAAATTAGCGAGGTTTTTGATGGTCGTGAGGTAAAAGCTGACCGCGTTGTACATATATAGATGACCATCTGTCAACCACGTGACAGTGGCGAAGATGTGAGGTGTAGGTTGACAGCGTTGTATACAAGTGAACTTCTTTCAACCACTTGACAGGAAACAGTTTCGATTTCCGGTTAACTGTAAGGTAAGCGTAAAAAATGTGATAGGGTTTCAGTTCATATGAATAACCAAAGGAATTATAAATTATATTCAGCAAAGTAATTCCAGNAAAAGAGTAAAGAACGATTGGAGGAACAGGATTTAAACAGCGGAATTCACGGGGAACGTCAGTGGAAAAAAATCAATGAAAATAAGGTTGGTGAAAGAGAAAAAAGATAAGATTCACGGTGAAAAATATGGTGAAAAAAGAGGTTATTGGATTGAATGACTCGGAAGAAACGGCAGCAGGAAAAAGTTCATTGGTAAAGAGGTTTGTGGCAAAGAAGGAAGAGGAAAACTTGAAAATCAAGTAAAGAATGTGATATGCAGTATCAAATTTATTTCAATGTAGCGAAGAAACTTTATTGCAACGTCAAACGTGGGTGTCACTGCGCCGTGGATAAACTTTTGTTATAGAGTGACTGTACAGAACCTGTCGGCACAGCAGCTCGTGGGTGTCACTGCGCCGTGAATGAACATTTTTTATCGAGTGACTGTACAGAACCTGACGGCACAGCAGCTCGTGGGTGTCATAGATTTTGAATCATATTTTTCATATGTTATGCGTAAGAAAACAGAACGAACATAAATGGAAAAAATTTTGTGTGAAAGCGCTTTGAAATGAAAAATGCACACGAATTAGTCAGAAATGCCTGAAAAATGTCAGTAACGCTGGAGAAATGCAGAAAAAATGTGTCAGGAACGTGCTAAGTCTTGGCAGAAACTGTGAGCCGCAGCAGAATAAAAGGGCAAACACTTGAGACAGCAGGCCTATATAGGCCTCTATTCTTGAGGGTGGGCAGCTTTTGTGGTACATTTAATAGGCCTAGACAGCAGCTCCATTCACGCAATAGCCTTCCATTCAACATGAATGCGGTGCGTGCCCCATACATCAGCGTCGCTTCACTAGAGGAGCGGAGTGTAACTATACATGAGTGACGTTATTTGTTGCAGAGTGATGATGAGTAATGTTATTTGTTGCAGAGTGATGATGTGTGATGTAGAGTGATGATGAGTGATGTTATTTGTTGCAGAGTGGTGCTGAGTGATGTTATTTGTTGCAGAGTGATGATGAGTGATGTAGAGTGATGATGAGTGATGTTATTTATTGCAGAGTGATGATGAGTAATGTTATTTGTTGCAGAGTGATGATGTGTGATGTAGAGTGATGATGAGTGATGTTATTTGTTGCAGAGTGATGATGAGTGATGTTATTTGTTGCAGAGTGATGATGAGTGATGTAGAGTGATGATGAGTGATGTTATTTGTTGCAGAGTGATGATGAGTAATGTTATTTGTTGCAGAGTGATGATGTGTGATGTAGAGTGATGATGAGTGATGTTATTTGTTGCAGAGTGNGTCCGTCAAATGGACGAGTTTGCAACTTGATCTCTGACAGATCTTTGTCCCATAATCTGTCTGGCGGAGTTATATGGGCGGCTCAAGCGATCCAGTGTCAACTGACATTTTCTATTTACTGTCAGCTTCTCTGCAGTTAAAACAGTTTTGAAACTTACATGAGTATTGTATTTGACTACGGTGAGTATTATTAAGTACGTGTTGTTAACAATAACATGAGTATTGTTAACTACGTTCCAGCAACAAAAAGTCTATGTTCGCCAATTTTACCATGTTAGACTCAGCGTGTCTTTGTCGGAATCTTTGGAGAAACTCTGTAAAATACTGCAAAATTCTGGAAGGATTTAACAGAAAACCCGAACTGGAACACAATAAGTTAATCACCGCGTTGTCTATGTTTAATATAACTTTAAGCAATCTAAATAGGTCTAATATCTTTACATTGATATAAAATAGTAAACAATATCCTATAAAATGAACAAAATCCTCACTGACGGTTGAACTCTCTTGCCCACCAGGTTCCCCGGGATCGGGGATGTGTCTCAGCCCCAACTCCCACATTGAAGTGGTGCGCTCCCGCTCCCCCTCACCCACTCCACGCTCCCCATCACCCCCAGCATCCCCAGGCTTGCAGACCCAATCCAGGGATGACTGCGCCTCCCCTAGCGACGCAACCAACAACCAAGGTTAGCCTAAATACAACCACGTTAGCACCACCACAGCAAAACCCCAGTGAGCCCCACCACACCCACATAATTAAGGTTCTTCTCTTAGCCCCAGTGATCCCCACCACACCCATGTACATAATTAAGCTTCTTCTCTAAGCCCCAGTGAGCCCCACCACACCCACGTAATTAAGCTTCTTCTCTAAGCCCCAGTGAGCCCCACCACACCCCACTAATCGTGATAATATCAGGCACAAACCTTGACATTAGTATCAGTATACCAGCACGACTATAGCAAAACATCTACAACATAAACACTAAAATAACACACTATCTGATATGAAGCCGCCTCAAATATGTTTCTTGCTATTTCAGACACGTTACTTAATCCGCGTTTGGTAAGGTAATTTAGCAACGTATCAACCGAAGTATGAACGGAAGTTTTTAGTTGTGGCGACACGGATATGTGCTTGCGCGTGTGTGCAGGCCGAGACTGTGGCAAAAACCATAAGAACAACATGTACGACAACTACACGAATAAACGCTTAATCGGTGGATAACACTCTTACACGTATAAAAACGCACGCACATACCCAAAACTCGCTTATTTGTATAATACACGTCAAATAACTCACACGTCAAATAACACGCTTATATGTCAATAGTACGGTTACACATAAAATGACTCGCACGTCAAATAACACACTTACACGTCAATAACTCACACGTCAAATAATACGATTACATGTTTAATAGTACGCTTACACGTTAAATGACTCACAGGTCAAATAACACGCTTACATGTCAAATAGTGCGTTTAAACGTCAAATAACACGCATCCCCTACATTTGACGTGCGCAGGCGGCGACGAAGGCGACGATGAGCGCAAGAGGCGCAAGAAAAAGACGCGCACGGTGTTCTCACGCTCGCAGGTCTTCCAGCTCGAGAGCACCTTTGATATGAAGCGCTACCTCTCCTCCTCTGAACGAGCTGGCCTAGCTGCCTCCCTACACCTCACAGAGACACAGGTGAGCTATTGCAATATTGGCTACACCTCACAGAGACACAGGTGAGCTATCAACCTCATGCCTCCATTAGGACCATTTATAGCAAGATCTGCACCACATGCCTCTATTTGGAACATGTGAGCTAGTGCAACATTGGCTACACCTCACCGAGACCCAGGTGAGCCATTGCAACACTCGCTACACTACTATTAGTTTCCTTGAGATTTAGCTGCACTGTTTAACAACGAATGTGCGTCTATTGACTGGCTCGAATAACAACTCTGTATGAAGAAATCAAATTTAATGGCAGCAAAATTAAATAGTTCGTTACAGTTTACAAGGTGAGGGTTGGTTACACAA